>NC_081804.1:20171929-20471929 GCF_963082965.1 Carassius carassius
TGCGATATATTACAGCACATGCATCTATTAGGCTCAATAATTTTTTTTTTTTTTGCTGATGCACTGAGAAATACAATCAATACAATAAAGAGTGCATCATCACAAAGATCCCTCATCTGTAAACGAGCAGAAGAAGAGCAAAGATCGGGAGATTGCTCCTTTAAAATCAATATTCTGTCATCATCTCTCATCTTAATATCATTGCAAACATATGATTTTCTGTCTTCTGTGCAACACATTTAAAGAATATTAGCTAAAGTCATCAGGACCCACAGCTTCACGCTGAAACAAGGACATATAAAGAAAGGTAAGCAAAGGAAAGGAATCCAGGCTGCAGAGGTACAGTTCTTACCTATGTGTCCTTTTGGAGCTTGAACCTTGGATCCCATTGACTTTCACTGTACAGAGAAAAACAGCCGAGACATACACAGACATTTCCTTTTGTGCTCCACAGACGAGATGAAATCATATGAGTTTAGAATGAGACAAAGATGATTAAATGATGACAGTAAACCGTTCCTTCAATAGAAGATGTGAGTCAGGATGGTTTTGTACTGAAATGAGAAAAATGAGGATTGGATGAAAGTTTCAGAGGGTCTCAAACACAAAGCCAACTTAACACTGTCTGGACACCCCCCAATACATCGATCCATCATATTCCCATCACATGATGAGACACTGTCCATCTGTTCAGGAAGCACTTCAGTGGTGAACACAAGAAAAGCCCATTCAGAACCGTGTCTGTAACACATTTTCTTAAGATAAATTAAGATGTTCGCAAGAATGTAAGTGCAATTGTTGAAAATGTCTTACAAAGTTCACAAATGTTTTGGTAAGAACATTTGATTTGTTAAGAAGCTTTGATTCTCGCTGTCTCAACTTTAAAGTAAAATCATTACGAGCAGATGTAGAGCATGCTGGAGGTTAGTCTAACTTTACCTCGTTATTCAGTGAGTTTAAAGATTTTATTAGGATTTCAGATTCCATTCTTAAGAAATTATTTAGAAATGCAAAATATTGGTAACACTTTACTTACAGCATTGATGTATAATGTATTATAAAAGTAGTTTAATGCATTAATTACATCTTGTAATACACCTTATGATGCATTGTACAATCTCATGAATAATTGTAACCACAGTTAATACATTATAACACTCATCAAATTGTTACACTATGCATTTCAAATTCAATTATGATTATTTACAAGATATAATGTATTACAATGCACATTAAGAATAATTACAATGTATTATACCCTTTAATAACCATTTAAGTCATTATACATAAAGGCTTTAAGTAAAGCATTACCAAAATATCCCTAAATTAAAAAAAGGAGGAGAAAAATGTAAGAATTTCTTCTAAATGTTGAGTGAATCGGGCCCTGGTTCTCTTCAGCATGTGTGTAGTTAACACTGAGAGCTCAGGATAAGAGTTAACCGCTCACTCATGCTGTTTGTAGCTCCATAAAAATCGAATATTGTGGACGGACAGCATCATCTGAGGAGTTTGATTTGAACTTGCATGTAGGATCGACAAGAACTATTGATGAACTCTAAATAAATAAAAATCATGATGCTAGTTCACTTCTTCTGTCAGGTCAAAAAGCATTTAATCACATGTCACCATCATCATCATCATCATCATCATCATCACACATCGTCTCTAAACAAGATACAAACAAAGCATCCCAATTACAAAATAACATATCGCAAAATTACTTAGAAAAATATCTCATATCTTTCGTAAACACTGTCATATTTATACACAGAAGACTGTGTTAATTAAAATCTGATTTAAAAAAAGAGGCTGAAACAAAAATGGCCACAGCGAGCGAAGGCCTTTGGTAGTGAGACAGAAACACTTGAGCGGTCCGCAGATGTTCTGGCAGTAGAGCTGGGCAGCGAGGGCTGTAGCTGGCGGTCAGGCGCCGGGTCCTGAGGCGGGCGACACACACAGACGCCGCTGCACGACGTGAACCAGCACCAGCAGAAGCATCTCAGACGTGCTGCTCAGGGCCACGATGAAGGGCGCCTGCGAGGCGTAGTCTGCCTCGGCCCGCTGGAACGACAGCTGCATGACGGCCAGCGCCAGGAGACTGTTCTGCACGCCCACCTCGATACTGACCGTCTTCCTCTGAGCCAGCGGCAGCCCCGCCAGCCGCCCCAATCCACAGCCCAGCAGCAGCCCAAACATGGGCACCGTCACGCCCGCCACCACGATCGGGGGCTGCACGTGGGCCAGGATGGAGGAGCCCATCTGATAGGCCATGAAGATGCCCCCGACGATGAGCACGAAGCTGAAGGGGCGGATGAGGGCGAGCAGGACGCGGGTGACGGCGGGCAGCCGGAGCTTCACCAGCATGCCCAGCGAGATGGGGATGGCGATGAAGAGCAGCGTGCCCAGGATCTTGAGGAAGGGCACGTGTAGAGCGGCGTGGACCCCCAGCAGCCAGCCGTACAGCGCGGAGGACAGCGGCATGGCTGCGGCCGCCACCACGGTGGAGATGAGGGTCATGCTGATGGCCAGGGTGACGTCTCCACCCAGCAGCAGGCTGTAGAGGTAGCCCCCGCCTCCACCCGGGGCCGAGCAGGTGATGACCAGACCCAGCGCCAGCGCCTTGGGGAGCGACGCCAGGCGGGACAGCCCGTACCCGTACAGCGGCATGATGAGGAACTGTCCCGCTACACCCAGCAGCAGCGGCACGGGCCTCCGCAGCAGCCCCAGCAGGACCTCCACCTCCACCTTACAGCCAAACGCACACTTATTGATGAAGATGAGCGGCAGAAGCGCGAACAGGACCGGGTTCTCGGAGAAGTGCGACAGCCCGCTGGACTCCAGGAGCCGGGCCGCGGGCTCATCGCCGCCGGACGCCACCCTGATGGAGTACTCGCTCCGCTCCTCGATCAGAACCGGCTCCGAGTCCCTGTACAAGTCCAGCAGCTGGATGAGTAACGGAGCCGTGCCCGGCGCCCCGGACCGGATGCTGATGACGTAACTGCTGACGGCGCCCGAGCGGCCGCTGTCACTCACGTTGAGGACGGAGATCACGTGCGGGTCCAGAGATCTCACCCGAACCGTCTGCTTGAGGCTCTCGCGACCCTTCCGGCCTCCGGAGCTGCGGTAGCGGCTGGAGATCACGATCACCCCGGGCGTGTTCCGGGGAAACTCGAACTGCTGCGACGAGCCGTCGCCGATGGACAGGTACTGGACGGGCTTCTGGCTCTGATCGGGCTCTTCGGGATCCTCTGCTCGAGCGAGTAACAGCAGACAGCTCAACACGAGCACTGTCTTCATGTCTCCAGTACAATCACCGAATCATTACTGCTTCAAACACAGCTGCGCTCCGCTAATAACACCTTTAAATCTGCTCATGATCACAAAGACCAGACTCACAATCATCTCATGACGGCGTGGACTGGAAACATCCAGCGCGATCGGTTCAGAGACTGTATTTCCGTGTGTGGAGATCAATGTTTCCCGTCATGTCTGCTCTGAGCTCGTGATTCCGGTCTGAGCGGCTCGGGCGGTTACTATGGGCGACTCCCTGTAGAAACGCCACAGCAGCAGAGCGGAAGCCACGTCTGGAGGTGGGCGGGGTTTAGCAGCGTGAGCGCCGTCTTTGATTGGTCGTATACGATGAGTCTAAGCTATAATTTTCATAATTCAACTCTTCACTTCGTAATTCCAATACAGAGTATTTTAGAGTATGTTTCCATCATTATTCAAGTGTAAATTTATTATCCAAACAGTAGCTGAAACGCGGTGTTGGTCACGTGGTACCTGTTTCTTTATTCAACGCTTTCAAGGATGGACCAATCACAGCGGCAAGTCGAGACGTTGTATTAGATCGTTTCAGAAAGACTACAGCAGCGGATCTGCGTTTGTGAATTGGGCACCGATTCTTGAAAATATTTAATGTTGAACATATTTAAACTGTTATATCTTCAGTGTAAAAATGTGTCAAGTGAAGCATAAATGTGCTCAGGAATTTGAAAGGATTGTGCTGTCTGAGCAGCTTTGCGCCCACTGCAGGAATCATCATATGTTTCATGCACTCCGGGTTGGACAGAAACGCCCAATAAAACTCAAACTTCAAAAAAAAGGAAACACAATACAACTCTTCAGAAAACACGGAAACACAATAAAGCTCTTCAGGAAACACAATAAAACTTCAGGAAACACAATAAAGCTCTTCAGAAAACACTGTGGCTTGTCAGACTACGGAAGCCGATTGTGGACTAACAATCGCCTTATTTTGCTTCTCTAATGTTCCCATTTGACTTGAAATGTGTGAGATACTAAAGAATCAGAATATTACAGAAATACTGTAGAAACCATCGCATGCACTGTTAGCTGCCCTGATCTTCATGTGTTATTGCGCTGATTTAACACTGTTTAACACATGTTGTCATCTACCTCTTACTGTGTCACTTTATCATTCTGCTGACAGGTTTGTTCCACGACACTCGAGTGCTCTTGACTGCAGAAATGGAGCCACCTTTCTAAATGAATCACACATTACTACATGGTTACTTGATAATTCATTAAAAAAGGCCAATTCCTAAACCAATCAATCAATACAAAATAAAGGCAGTACAAGTGTACTGTGCAACACTCAACACTGATAATAATCAGAAATGTTTCTCAAGCAGTAAATCATCATATTATTCTGATTTCTGAAGATCATGTGACACTGAAGACTGGAGGAATGATGCTGAAAATACAGCGGAGCATCACACCTTACATTGTACACATATTTCACAAAATTACTGTTTTATTGTATTTTTGGTTAAATAATAAAAGCAAAATATGTGTACTACGTTTAAGCTGACTGAGACTTGTCATAGCCCTTAAGTTATATATCATTGCTCTTTTTGATTGCTTCCACTGTCCTCATCTGTAAGTCCTTTGGATAAAAGTGTCTGCTAAATGAATAAATGTAAATCATTGAGCCTTTGGTGAGCAGAAGATACTTGTTTCAAAAACATTAAAAAGTGTAGAGTTTTATTCAGTGAAAAGAACAAAAACACCCAGACAAGAAAGATCAGAAAATGTATTATATAATTGATTTCAATAAACATACAGTAACGGTAATAAAACATGTGTGTGTAGTGGAACATTTCTAACATTAGTTATGACTGGAGGAGGCATATCCCAAACGAAACACTTCTCCTCTCATTCTCAATCACCTAACATCACCGTATAAATCAGCAGGACTTAGGTGAAGAACGTGTAATATCTGGACTTCTGTGGCTTTGATCGGGTCCTTCTGTCCAAACCAGCTCGGAGGATTCATCCCCAGCAGTCTACAGCTTCAGTTCACAGATCTTTAACATGACGAACGAGCTGGAAACACCACCCTCTCAACTGTTATTTAATGGACTAAGATGCTTAAAAAAACTGGAACATGCCAAATAAGATGCATTTGAGAACTGATATCAGAATGATTTTATTTATTTACATGATAAATGCTCAGAAGAAACCGATCTAACCCCTAACCCGAGCTGATCCGGAGGAAACACAGCATGACTTACAGAAACATGAGACTCCCATTACAATATGGTGTGTGTGTTTATATATGGGGGGGATTCATACACTCTCGTAATATGATGGAGGCACTGAACACAAGAAGCACCCAAGTAAGGCATGAGGAACCGAAGCAAACTCAGGAGAAAATCATGCGCCGCTCTGCATTTCACTACGCCATGAACTCTGCTAACGTTATGAACAGATCAGTCTCTAACAGGTTTAAATAAATATGCAGACTTCAGTCAACACAGACACTGCATCAGAAGCCCTGCGTAGAGCAGAAATCAGCTTCCTGATCTTCCTCGTCCAGAAATAAAGAGGGGAAATGACTTGTGCTCTTTTGAAAGGCACAGTCATGTTTGATGATGGAGACACTAAGAAATAAAGAGCAGACAAAGAGACAGTTTTCATCATAAAGTGTGGGATATAATGTGTATAAATGGACTGGATTATAAAAACCAGCATCCTCCACGCAGGAAACGTTTGACCGGATCTCTGAACGCTGTCAGTTACGTAAAGCTGCCAGCCTGTAACACAACATCAGCATCAGTCATCATAAATCAGATGAACCCAACACATCAAACATTAGGCTACTGCGAGAGGAGACTGGTACCGTCTGGAGAGCTGGTCCTCTTTGTCCTGCGAGCGCACTGATGTCTCTCCCAGTGACGTGGCTCCCGCTGGCAGCTGACTCAGCTGGTCCTCCACCTCCAGGCCGCTCTCCTCCGCGATCTGCAGGATCAGATCGTCCACCTGCTCCTGCGGCGTGGTCAGCGTGGTGGCCGAGCTCATGGAGTCCTCCATCACCTGCACAGACACAGACACCCTCAGAGACCACGGCCTGGGCTACACGCTTCATGACAGAAAGGATCTCAGCACTCACCGAGGTGTGAACGTCCAGATTCTGGACCTGGCTCTCGAACTTGTCCATGACAGCCGACACTTTCTGCAGGTCCATGGAGTTCAGAGCCTTATCCAGAGCTTTGGTCACCTGCGTCATGCTCTTCGTGACCTTTAGAAATGAAGCAGGATAAAGGCTGGGCTCAGATCGGTTCTTAGAGCTGTTGAGAAACACAATCAGGACACAGTCGTCATCTCACCCCCTTCATAGTCACAGCCGTCTGGACCTTGGAGGCCACGGCGTCCACACGAGACGCCATACGCAGCCAGTTCAGACCCTCGTTCTTCTTGCGAATGGCATTCTCCGCGTACACTCGCGCACACTCCACGTTCTTCTGCTGGAGAGCCTGGAGAGGTACAACACAACCAACACGTGAATCAGGTTCAGCCGAGAGCGGAGGACAGGATCATTAATGATGAGCACACGTGACCTTTGAACTTAAAGTAGGAGGGTAGGTGATTTCAGAGAGGTGAGCAATAGTAAGCTAGCTTTGAAGATAAGATCCCCCCCACCAGCATGACCATTCTCCAAAGACACGCCTCCAACAAAACACAGGCACCAGGAGAGACGCCTCAGATTACCTCATGTGTCTTTCACCGGTGAGAAAACATTACAGTAGAAAGAGCATATATCACATTAATAATAGCTTCCATTCTCTCTCGCTCTGCATCTGTGTAATATAATGTGTCATGTGTGCCGACAGGCGCACAAACTGAGATTTATATACCAGAAACATATCTGAATAAATCATCTCTCCAGTGATGTGTGGTTTGTTAGGAGGACAATATTTGTCTGAGATACAACTATTTGAAAATCTGGAATCTTAGGTTGCATAAAAAACCCAATCAAAATATATAGAAAATTGCCTTTAAAGTTGTCCAAATGAAGTTCTTAGCAAAAATATTACTAATCAAAAAAGAAGATTTTATATTTACGGTAGGAAATTTACAAAATATCTTCATGGAACATGATCTGTACTTAATATCCTAATGATTTTGGGCATAAAAGAAAAAAAATCTGTAATTTTGACCATACAAGGTGTTTTTTTTCTACAAACATACCTGTGCTACTTGAACCTGGTTTAGAGACAAACCTGTGACTTTACCTATAAGATGACGGACACGCCTCTGATTGAGCTATTACAGGCAGGGTTGGTGATTTGGTTCAAAAATAATGTTTTGTTACATGGCTATCACAGACAAAGCTGACGTCACCGTCACAACACACCCTGCGGCCGTGACGTCACGCAGCTGCTGCTCTACCTTTTTGACTTTGGCTTGTTCGGATTTGGAGTCTTTCTCTGCCTTCTTGGCCAGACGCTCCAGCTGCTTCGCCGTGAACTGTGAAAGAGACGAGATTGAGAGATCAGATGAGAGAGACGGCCATCATCAGAGCTGCAGAGCGAGGGAAAGACAGAAATATAGTCACCTTGAGCTGGAAGAGTGTGTCTGCGTGAGAGAAACACAATCAATCAATCAATCAATCAACCAGTCATCGGTGAACATGATCAGAACCAGTGAACATCTAACGTTTGCGCTGAGAGTTAAAACAATAATAAACTGATCACACTACACCAGTGACACAGCAGCGCTTAGAGTTAATACTGATAACAATAATAAACACCAGAGTAACGTGTGTGTGTGATGACACAGCACATAATCCTGAAACAAGATCATATCTCATGTCAGAAAATCTGATCGAATGAGTTCCTAATAAAGTCAGTGACAACACGGAGCGAGAGTGTTCTTACCGTCCATGTTACTGTTCACTGCGGTTCTATGATGTCTGATGGTTTAATTCGATGTTTTTCAGCTATAATCGTTTGTTTATGTGTCTCCGCTCGAGCGTCTCTCTCTCTTCCGGGTTCAGCTGCTCATTGGCATCATAATGACGTCACGTGCCACTTCTTCGTGCTTTAACGCCGGGTGTGTCACTAGCGCCCTCTTCTGGAGCCACGCAACTGCTACTTTCTCCAGTCTCAGCGTGAGCAAGCGCTCAGAAAACGGTCCGCTAGGGGGCGCTAAAGCGCGCCCCCGAGCTCCGAGCCGCCCGCAGGCCGCAGCGGCAGAGAAGAAGTAGTGCTGCAGTGAAAGAAGGGCACAGCGATGGCGGCGTCCATCAGACTGGGACGGAGGGCCGTTTTCATTGCTTTCAGAGCCATAAAACCCAATAATCTGACAGTTCAGAATAGACTAATATTTCAGAATGAACGCCAGTGGACAGCAGGCTGGACCGGAAGCGGCTTCAGACACTTGTTTCAATCGCCGTCAGTATGTGGTGAGTGTTTTTCTGGCAGATCAGCAGAAGGACAAGACTCACTTTTATTAATTATAGCTCAGTTTACATCATAACAACTCACACACACACACACACACACACACACACACACACACTTGTATCTGGTCTCAAGTCATCACTGATCTTGTCGTCACGCAGGTTTGCATGTCACTAATGTCATAATGTCATAAATGACTACCATGCATGAAAATCATTATTTATGTGCACTTTGTGTCATAAACACATTCCAGTAGACAAACAAGAAACAAAAAGACCTGATATACTTAAATTATATTTATTTCATACCAAGTATAGTTTGAATCTTAAGTCTTAAGTGTCTTTTTTTTTTTTTAATTGAGATGTATGCATCATCTGAAGCTGAATAAATGATCTCTCCATTGATGTGTGGTTTGTTCGGAGGACAATATTTGTCTGAGATACAACTATTTGATAATCTGGAATCTGAGGGAGCACAAAAATCTAAATATTGAGAAAATCATCTTTAAAGATGTTCAGATGAAGTTCTTAGCAATGCATATTACTAATCAAAAAATAAGTTTTGATATATTTACGGCAGGAAAATTACAAAATATCTTCATGATCATGATCTTTACTTAATATCCTAATCTTAATATCCACTATCGATGAGGATTGAATGATCTTTGAATAATATTGTTCTTTAAATGCTAGAGATTTAAAGTCTGTCTGAAGTAACGCTGCACTTTAGCACAATCAAATACACTTCAGTGCATCTTTAGCTGGACGTCAGCACTACTTCCACACAATTAAAGTGCATTAAGCACAAAATCTGTTCAGCAGACTTTAAGAATACCACGATTACAATCATGTTAGCATTGTGTCTTTTTTTTCTTATTTTATTTGTTTGTTTTGCCGTCTGCCCAGGATTGTGATAGAAGAAGCACTGTACTGAGCCGTCAGCGTCCAGAATCAGCACTGTCCATTTTTATCGTGTGTGTGTATATGTTTATAATGTAATCCTCCAGAACGCTCCACACTTGTTTCTGGATGTGATGTGTATTTGTGAAGCAGACTGTTGTGTGTCTAGCAGGCCTCGCTCCTCTGAAGGTGCAGATGCCAGCGCTCTCGCCCACCATGGAGGAGGGAAACCTTGTCAAATGGCTGAAGAAAGAAGGTTAGTCATTCTCTGAAACACGAACTCTTTTTAAGACCAGCACAAATATACATTAATAATTGGTCAATCTGTATTGGATTTTGGGCTTAGTATTTATAAAGAATCCTGAAATACACAAGGACTCTTATTTTGAAATGCGTTACTTCTACCAGCTGCACATTAAAATATTTGAGGGAGATAAAGGGCTCATCCAAATACTCACACTTGTAGTCTCTGCTTTTCACTTGTGTACTTACATGACACATTTACTGTGTTAAGTGTTCATGTGCACGAGTGTGTGTAGACCTTTTCATTTCCTGACGGGACACACTTAGAGTGTTGTAAAAATACAAGTGTTAACAGAGATTGATTCAGATTTTCAATACTTTGCATTTTAAAAACCTTCTAAATGTCTGTTCAGTTTGTGCTGCTTCTAATTCAGTGATAAAAAGCAGCAGCAAATGTAGTTGTACAAAATAAAAATATTAGTCTTTGCATTAAGAAAAATTACACATTACCCCAAAAAACGCTCTCAAGTGGCAAAGATCACAAGTATTTGGACGTGCTAATGACTTTTAGGAAAAACGTTTAGCAAATTTTGGTGAAATATTATTTTACGTTCAATTGTTTTAATCAGTCTCTTTACTAATTCTGTGTTATGCTGGGATGACATGGATTGTCAGGTTAATTTGTGATTAAAATCAGAGTTTTAAAATCAAAACAATTCTGCATGAGTACTTTGTGTGTGTGTGTGTGTGTGTATATACATCAACATCACCAGAGGATAATCTCTTTGCTCGGACTCAAGGAGAGGACGCTGGTGCTGTCTTTTCGCTGCTGCTCCAGTCGTGCCAAAATAACGCCAAGTTTTTAACCATTAATCTTTTACTATCCTCGCCACCGACCAGTGACCTTTTTAAAAAGAAAAAAAAAACCCTGTTTTCTCTCCGTATCACCGAACTGTGGACGTTACTGGATGGCTTTCAGGTAGCTTTCGAGTCTAGCGGTGGCCTACCTGTCGCCGCTAGCAAACCACCTGCCCAGAGACTCCCTGGGATTGCTCATCGCTGCTGCTATGTGGCTAAAAGCAACTGTCTTCCACACCGTCCGTCGCCGGCTCCACGCACACGTGATCAGAGTGCTGTCTCTGACCGGATGAGTAGTTTGGACATCTCATGGCAACACCTCTCAGTGAGCTGAAAGGAAAACCTAGAGTGGACTCCAGTCTGCTACGGCCAGTGCAAAGATGTATTGCATCATCAAGAAGCAAAATCGTCTATTAGTCTATTACAAACAAATCCTGCTTCATTCATGATCATATCCTGGAAAAATATCTGGATTATATGTTTATTACAGAGACCTGGCACCAACCAAATACCTTTTCTTCTTTAAATGAGCGCTGTCCACAAGCATACAGCTACCTCCAGAAAGCTGGCAGCACAGGGCATGGTGGCGGCCTGTCAGTCATCCATCGCAGCGATCTGGAGCTATCTCTGCACCCATTATCTGAATTATCTTCAGTTCAATGCATTGCATTTAAATGTAAGTCCTCTTCCCATGTGCTGTTCCTCCTCATCTACTGACCACCGAAACCAAACCCATCATTTATCACTGAGATGTCGAATCTCCTCACAACTTTCAGCCGACGAAGCAGTGGACCACTACAACAGCCATCTGAGCAGCCTCCTGGACCTTCATGCCCCTGTTAAAACAAGAGCAGTCACCTCCACCCGCTCAGCACCCTGGTTCACAGATGGGCTTCGTAAGATGAAGACAGCAGGGAGGGTCCTTGAGCGGTGCTTCAGAGCCTCACTGTCCACAAACAAATCTACTGCAACAACAAAAATATGCACAGTCACTCAAAGAGGCAAGATCACAGTTTTACTCTGATGCCTTCAGAAACAGCCCAGGAAATTCCCAGCAGCTTTTTACTACAATAAACCACCTTCTCCAGCCACAGTCTCCACCACTTACTGCCACTACAGAAGAGCAGTGCATTAAATTCATGGATTTCTTCAGGTCAAAAATTGCACATATTCGCTCTGTCCTCTCTGGTCCTCCCACCCAAATTGTTCCCCCAACATATACCGTCTCTTTATTCCGTCTCATATACCGTCTCATTATTACACCACTGCCCAAAAAACCAATTGTTGATCCGGAAGTCCTATACATCTATAGGCCCATCTCCAATCTCCCCTTCTTATCAAAAGTACTTGAGAAAGCAGTTGCCACCAGGGCTCTGAACCAGTTCAAGGAACGAAAACAAAAAACGGAAACGAACGAAATTTTGACGGGAACAGAACCAGAAACAGAAACTAAATCAAATTTTATAGTTCCGAACAGAATCGAAAATTTGAAATGGCCATTAACCTGTTAATAACGATATTTTATCGTTCCATTTAATATTTGAAATTTGCTGTCAATGAATCACAAATTCCCGTAGTACGGCATGTGCATATGCAAATGAGATGCTGAAGCCAGCGAGAGAAATGTCCGCTCAGCTGTGAACTCATCATAGGTCAGTCGCAATGGCAATGCACCGCCCTTAGAGTTTGTCTGAGGATATGTGAGATGAATTCAACAGATCACACATCTGCAGCGCTTCTGTGAATGGAGAAAACTGAAAAAAACGAACCCATATAGGCTAACATAAAAAGGAATATAGGCATATACACTAAATATATTTCACTTAAATCATATTGACAGATTAACGAAACGAAAGAAAAAGTGTGCTAAATTACGGTTCATTGTGACACGTTCCAAAGTTTTCGGAAAGGAAAACGAAACTGCAGAGAGAAGTTTTCTTTATTTTGCAAAAGCTGACAGCTTTGAATAATGACTTGCTTCTATATAATCAATCAGCTTTGGTATGACCATCGCGCTGACACAACATCATTTTGCTTTATTAAAGCCTGTACATTAACAAAATAAAATAGAGTTAAAGAAACAAATAAAAAGTTAGACTGCTCCGTTGTGTTGCGTTCAGAGTGACTGCGCCTCACTGTGCTGAAAAAGACGATTTGAAGGATGATGTTTTATGTAGATAAAAGTACAAACACTATATAATAAATCATATTTTAGCATTCAGATACGTCGGGAACATGGAAACATTTGGATTCGTGCCGGATGAGAGATGCAGGCATCAGCTTCAGCTTAAATTAATTTGTTTTTGGATTGAGGTTTTTATAGCCTAGTAATAGGGCTAATAAAATGCAATGCCGTAACTTTAGGTTTTTTTTCACTTTCAAAACTCAATCTTTCATCCTTGTTTTTTTTTTTTTTAACAATGTGTAATGATTAAACCTTAATATTCATCCGGAAGAAGGAGGCGGGAACCGGCGGACAATCAAATAACATTTTAATAATACAAAAATAAACACAAAACAGCGCACCAGCCCCTCACGGACGACTGGTGCGCTCAAATAAAAACCAAAACACAACTAAAAGCCCAGGCCTGGTCCTCTCTCGTCCTTCACTGTCGTCGCTCCAGTTTTATATCTTTCCATCTCCTACGTGGGACTCGAGACCGGCGGTGGGTCGCAGGTGCCACTGATTTGCCCAATCATTGCCGGCCTCACTCCTTGTTCCCACGTCCCTCGGCCTCGCCCCACTCGCCACACAATGCAGCAAATATTTTTTAAATATCTCAAAAAAACTTTCTTTAAAGTGTTGATTGATTTTTTTTTTTTTTTTTTTTTTTTTGCCTACATTTGGCCAAAATCTAGAAAAGATGACTAACCACAGCAGGTTATTGACTAACGTTAGATCTCTATTTTTCTTTTTGAGTAAATAAAATGCTGTACTTTATTATTATTACATTACTATTATTGTAGGGAGTGAAATTTAAGGTTAAAATTAATGTTCTATAACTTTAAATAAGATATAAAGGTAATATCGCCAGAACAGAGACCAGTGATTAGAATCGCGGGAGAGAATAGTCTGCGCACACTCGCGCAGTTATGAGAGGTAGAGAGAGAGAGAGAGAGAGAGAGATGACGCACACGGTGTAATCAGATGTGGCTAATTCCTAATGTTCACCTCTTCATTATAGACACATAGTATTGTTTTTAAAAAATAATGTTATTAACCGGTATTTTTTCCACCCGAACCGGTTTCGGAACGGTAATAATTCAGAGGAACACAAGAACAGACACGTTAAAACCGATTCTGCTCGGAGTGAACTGATTGAATTTTCTTTTTGTATTCAAGCCCTGGTTGGCACCCATCTTCAGGACCACCTCAAACATAATAACCTCTTTTGAAAAATGCTAGTCAGGTTTCCGTTCTGCTCACAGCACAGAGACTGCCCTCGTTAGAGTCACAACAACCTCTTTGTATCATCTGATGCTGGCTCTCCCTCCCTCCTCATCCTCCTGGACCTTTCTGCTGCATTTGATACTGTCGACCATGGCATTCTTTTAAACTGGCTCCACCTCACTACTGGACTAAATGACATTGCCCTCAGTTGGTTCAGATCATACCTCACAAACCAGACAGAATACATCTCCCTAGGCCACTCCAAATCAAATCCACACACAGTTACTTGCGGTGTTCCCCAGGGGTCAGTCCTTGGCCCCATCCTCTTCATTCTGTACCTCACTTCCCTTGGCCAAATCATCAGCCGCCACAAAATTTCATTTCACAGCTATGCCGATGACATACAGCTCTATGTTCATGCCACAACTGAAACCACACCCTCACAGTCATCCCCATCAAAACTCGGCACCTGTCTGGAGGAGATAAAGGTATGGATGGACTTCCTTCAACTCAATAGCTCCAAAACTGAAGCCATCCTGGTGGGCACTTCTCACCAGATCAAATGATCATCCATAAACAGCATCACCTTTTCTGGCACCAACATTCCCCTCTCATCAACAGTCACTAATCTTGGTGTAAAAATGGACTCCCAACTCACTTTTGAAGCTCATATAAATCACTCCGCCCCATTCTCACCCTCTAAGATGGCGAAAAGCTGGTAAATGCCATTCATGCCAAAAGCTTCATGCCTTTGTCTCTTCCAGACTGGACTACTGCATGCTTTAGAAACAGCCGTACTCTGCTCGTTTACACACACTTGAACCTAATATAATTCATAAAATTATATCTCTCATCATAAAAGCATTCTAAACGGAGGTGAAATTACAGACTCAGCCAAACGCACAAGCTATTTAATAATCAGTCTAAAAGGAATGAGTTCCTGTATGGTTTAATCCTGTAGGCCCTTGACGAGCGCTTTGTTAAATCGATGAATGATTCAGCTGCAGACGCCATCTTCTGGAGAGACGCGACAGTTCATTTGACATGCAACTCTCACAGTGCATTATGGGTATTATCTAGCCGTTGAGCGTACACCAGTTGTACACTCGTTATTGCGGTGGATTGTGGGATTGATTGGTTTTGGACACCAATAAAAATGGCTGTCCTCTCAAATAGTGCCCTATTTAATGGTATGGGGGTGATTTCGAACACACGGCAGGTTAGGGGTTATGTGCAACAGACTTCGTATTTTGTTAACCGGGTCTCTTCACTTCCGGTTCAAGTCCTTTACATATTCTTCATTAAATATCAAGCAGCTTCACTCAAGATGCCTTCAAAGCTTATTATAACCCATTACATATGTGGACTGATGTCTAAAAGTTTTTTATTTTTATTCTTTTCACTAACATTTAGATACTAAAATTAAATAAACCATCAACAATAAAACTTATTATCTTAAAAGTTCATAGATATGTCTATTATTAATTATGGCTGTGAGCAGCAGCGATCTGTTTTCTGGGTTTGGTCAGGTGACGCTCAGTATCTACACTAATGAGCACCGCTGATCTAGAGACATCCGCTGGGGTTACCAGGGCCATACAGATGGGTTTCAGCAAGGAAACAAAACCGCACTAGTTAACGCTTACAGAAGGAAAAAAGTTACAAAAGGAACATTTCAAATCATATGAACTTAAAGGTACCACAATAAAACAACAAAATATTTATAAAAAAAAGTGTAATCTTTCAACAAAAGGCTGGTCAGTGGTGTAACTGTTGGATAAATGTGTACAATGGGTCTGCATGAGCTGAAAAATACATAATATGAGCAAAATGGTTATGGTTGGCCCCTTCCTATCTCTGTGCATTATTGACGGAGTATCATCAAGCCACTAGATCCCTTCGGTCTTCCAGACAGGATCTATTGGTTACCCCTGAGTTGAGTGAAGGGGAGATCATGCCCCCACGCCACTATACATTAGACAGACCTCTTCTCTCGCTCTAATGCCGGTTTGATTGATGCCCCGTGTGTCTCTCTCTCTGTGTGTGTGTTTGAGCAGGTGATGAAGTGGCTGTTGGTGACGCTCTCTGTGAGATCGAGACTGATAAAGCTGTGGTGGTCATGGAGTCCAGTGATGATGGGATCCTTGCTAAAATACTCGTAAGTGTGTTTATAACAGAGATATTGAATCAATACCCAAACTCTGACATTTTATATCAATCTATGACAGTAGAGACTATGAGATCTGAGACGGATAAACAAACCCTGTATGTATGGAAATAAAACAAAGATTATATATTTTTAATTAAAAAAAAGCTGTGCTTAAAGGGATAGTTCACCCAAAAATGAAAATTCTGTCATCATTTACTTACCCTCCAACCACCAACTATTTAATTAGAGACCATTTGGTGATGCTAGTGGGCACAGATATTATTATACACCTCTGTTTTAAAAAGTTTGCATATTAAAGCTGATTGGTGTGTCTGTTTCAGGTGCAGGAGGGCAGTCGAGGTGTGCGTCTGGGGACGCTCATAGCACTGATGGTCAGTGAAGGTGAAGACTGGAAGCAGGTGGAGATTCCAGCGCTGGAGCCCGTGACGCCCACCACAGCCCCGCCCCCTGCCACTGACCACGCCCCTCCTCTGGCCACCACACCATCAGCACCCAAACAGTCAGTGTCTGCAAACAGATGTTGTTTGTTAATGTTTTTATATACAGCATACCCCCTCTGGACATGAATATATATTATATTTTAATGGCCACAATGACAGTTTAAGACAAAATTGCAATTTATTAACCATGCTTAAAGTCATCAATACCTTTGAAATTAGTAAATCATGTAATTTTGCTTAAATGAAGGTTTGCAAAAATGAGTACAGCCTTGATTCAATTCAAGCAAAGTGAACATTCTAGTGCACAGTTCACGTGACACGTGAAATACTTCCCACCTCGTCATGGTGAACATTTTTTGGATGCAGAGTGATAGTCTTTGTCTCATGAGGAGAGTGTGGACCCCTCGAAGTCTTCATTCTGTTAATATGGGCTTTAAGAAGACTGAAGCATGTCTTGTGCAATGGCTGCAGAAGCTGCTTCCTGTGTGGAGGACAGCGGTGCGTTTCAGCTGCTCCAGTCTGAGAAGGGAAGGGAAGGGAATCAGCTTCTCAGCTTTGGCCAGCTCTGAGACACTTACGTGCCATTCCTCCTGCTCTGTTCTTAGCAAAAAATCAATCAGCACAAAAAGAAAGCTGAAGTGACGGCTTGATTATGGTTTAATTTGGTAACTCTCTGGAGGGTGTACTTACACGTGCGTTAAACCGACTCTTCTGACGCCGTTTTATGATTTAGTCATGAAGCTCAGAGAAACATCATGTATAGTAGCACTTTCATTGTGGCTTGGTTCAGAAAGAAATGAAGCTCTCCAGCTGCCTCCAGCGCTCACTGAAGGAATGTGAGATGACAATAACGGAGTCATCCTGGTCTTACATGACGGTGCAGGCATTCACTGGCTCTGTATTGTGTGTGTGGCATTGATATCAGTGTGTTCATGTGTGATTTTGGACAGATTACGCTTGAGTCCAGCAGCAAGACACATTTTGGACACTCATGGTTTGGATCCTCATCTGGCAAAAGCTACAGGTCCACGTGGCCTCATCACTAAAGAGTGAGTCACACACACACACACACACACACACACACACACACACACACACATTTGTTTATTTGATTATGTATGTATATGTGTGTGCACAATCTTGTAGATCTTCATAAACAGTGTTCCAGTAAATCTATTTTTAGTTTAACAATGGAGGGTGTTAGACACACACACACACACACACACACACACACACACACACTGAGCAGGCTCAATACTAACACACACACACACTGAGCAGGCTCATTACACACACACACACACACACACACACACACACACACACACACACACACACACACACTGAGCAGGCTCAATACTAACACACACACACACACACACACACTGAGCAGGCTCAATACTAACACACACACACACACACAGACACTGAGCAGGCTCATTACTAACACATGTTACCATGGCAATGCAGCCTCCTCCTCCCGGGTGTCCATGGAAACAAAGAAACTGACCCCTGTTAATAAAACCTCGAATCTGAAGATCTGATGATGACCGTTCAGCTGTGAGAAAAATGTGCATTCCTGTTAGATTATCCAGAGATTCGGTTATATTATAGTGGTGATATCATCATCATCATCATCATCATCGTTATTATTATATTTATTATATTATATAAGACTAAAAGACAGTTTTTACCCACAGGCCATCAGGCTTGTGAATGGTTCTTACCCTCTGCCCCTCCCCCCAACACTGCAGATTGCCCTTTAATCCTGGGAGGTGCAATGAATGATCCATCATGTCCTTACCACACACACACACACACACACACACACACGCGTGCGCACATATATACAGGGACATAAAAGCGAACAATTACTGTCAACTTACCTCTGCATACTTTGCACTGATTCTGCATGTTTACATGGCATATATGATGTTGTCTTTTTTGGTGTCACTTGCTATTTAGGGTGTTTGATTTAATTTTAATTTAATTGATAATTGATGTTTAATGTTGCTAGGAGGAGGCGCAGAATAAGAATTTCATTGTACTGTGTGACGACAGTTTCCTGTGCATATGACAATAAAGATTTGAATTGAAATATTTACACTTTCTCCATGAAAATTTGATTGGTCTTTTAGTCTATATCATCAGCCTAGGTTTCTAATGCCAAATATCTTTTAAATCGATATTTCTGACCACTTTTACCAAATCTCTGACACTTAAAACACCTAAAGGTTAAACAGATCATAGAGACCGACAGTGCTAATGGCTCTGCAATCAATCACATTGGGCCTACAGAGTTTTTGAAACACTTCAGGCTGACTTTAATGTAAAAGATCTTTATGAAGATCTGTCCTTTGGTCTCTGTTCAGCACATTCTTACATTCAGTCCGAATCCAGTGTGCTGCTCTAATTGGCAGGATGAGATGGAAACAATCAGATTTAAAATGATTGTCAGAAAAATATTGGACAATTTCATGTTTTTTTTTTTATGTGAAATATTTGAGTCATAAGGCTTTTACAGTCATTTGTTGATCACAACAAAACAATTTTTCATTGAATTCAAAGTCTTGATGTTAAATGATTTCTACTGATTTCATTGAACTGTAGCTCAGAGAGAATCTCTTTCCTGCCATGACAGCACGTTGTCTTCGTAGCGTAGTGTACCGCTGTGAAGAGGAAAACTTTGAGCTGTGGTTGGACCAGAGCAGAGGCGCTTCTTTGATGCATTTGATGCTTCTTTATTATCAGTTATCATAATTCTGTGATTTTACACTGTCCTGCTGTTTTTGTTTTTTTATTTTGTGTGTGAAAAGATACCTGCGATTCAAATTGCAATGTTTATATAACCCTTTTTTTGCACATATTATATAGTGTACATTTGTATTTGATTTATTGGCTTCAGTTTGCACACTATATGGAGGAGAACATTTGTTAAGATGCCGGTGTGGCTTCTTTTTGTAATGAGATATAATAAATAGGGCTGGTTATTTAATGCGTTAATTAGATTAGATTAATTAAGTGAAAGTGAAAGTGAAGTGACATTCAGCCAAGTATGGTGACCCATACTCAAAATTTGTGCTCTGCATTTAACCCATCCGAAGTGCACACACACAGAGCAGTGAACACACACACACACACTGTGAGCACACACCCGGAGCAGTGGGCAGCCATTTATGCTGCGGCGCCCGGAGAGCAGTTGGGGGTTCGATGCCTTGCTCAAGGGCACCTAAGTCGTGGTATTGAAGGTGGAGAGAGAACTGTACATGCACTCCCCCCACCCACAATTCCTGCCGGCCCGGGACTCGAACTCACAACCTTTCGATTGGGAGTCCGACTCTCTAACCATTAGGCCACGACTTCCCTTAATTATGGAGTAAAATAATGCGTTATTAAATTATTAATGCATTTTACGCACTTGCCCCGGCCCAGACTTGTGTGGATCATCTACCATTTCATACAGTCGATTGATAACTAATATGATGCAGGGAAACAACTTACTGGGTGATGGGAACCTAGAGAATATCCCTGAAATTCAAAATATGGGGCTATCTGCTCCACCACCATCACACTCAACACCGGCGTACCACAGGGCTGTGTGCTGAGCCCATTCCTTTACTCCCTTTACACCCACGACTGCAAGCCTGTGCATGGATCCAACTCCATCATTAAGTTTGCAGACAACACCACGGTGATTGGACAATGATGAGACTGCCTACATGGAAGAGGTACAGCACCTGGCCACATGGTGTGCTGACAATAACCTGCTCCTTAACACAAGCAAGACAAAGGAGCTCATTGTGGACTTCAGGAAGAAGAAAGGAAGCACGCATGACCCCATCCAGATTAACGGGACGGTTGTTGAACGTGTCTCCAGCTTCAAGTTCCTGGGAACCATCATCTCGGAGGACCTGTCCTGGGCCACAAACACATCAAGCATTGTCAAGAAGGCTCACCAGCGCCTCTTCTTCCTCAAGACACTGAAGAAGAACCAGCTGTCTTCATCCATCCTGGTGAACTTTTACCGGTGTGCGATCGAGAGCATCCTGACCAGTTGCATCACAGTCTGGTATGGGAACTGCTCAGTTGCTGACCGCAAGGCACTGCAGAGGGTAGTGAAAACTGCCCAACGCATCACAGGGACACCACTTCCTGCTATTGAGGATATCCAGAGGAAACGCTGTGTACGTCGAGCTCGCAGCATTCTCATGGACTCCTCTCACCCTGACTATGGACTTTTTAACCTCCTGCCCTCCGGAAGGCGCTTCAGGAGCCTCCGGACAAGGACCACAAGATTCAGGAACAGCAGTAAACTGTTTTTACTTGCACTACTGTCTGTTCCAGAATACTGAGTAATCCATTTGCACACTGAGATATTTTCTATGCACTTTACTGTCCATTGCACTAGCGTAAATGATGTTCATAGTTCTGCCTATATTGTACATACACTTTTACATGATCCATCTGTATAGTTTGTTCATAGTACACCTATCTGTATATAATGCTGATAGTATTTAAAATCTGTAAATTATGCCGTCACTAGCATGTGCCTTCGGTGGGTGAGAGGTGATGACGTTTGTTCTGTGTCTGCACATCTGCACAACACGTCTGCACTGTTTTTGAGAAATTTGCTGTATATTTTTATAGTAAAATGACCTCTTGCTCTCAAACTGACTTCTCAATTTATGACTCCTTTAATATTCCGAGACTTTACAGGGAGGAAATAAATAGGAGTCCTTGTATATTCTGTACTTACTGCTTATTGCATTTCGTTGCCTTGTACCTTACATGTGCAATGACAATAAAGTTGAATCTAATCTAAATGCTCCTGTTTGACATTAAGAAATATCACATGAGAACTAGGCTAAGTGCAATATCACACAAGTGCAAATGTGATCCTCATCTTATACAGCAGTTCATTAAGAAGTTAATATTGTGTTATTTTAGACACAATGTTGTTTGTTTTACTCAATTTTGCCAACCAGAAGATAAACACAAATCAGAACTTTTCATCCCCAAGCAACCCACAGCGGCATTTCATTTCTTAATCCACGTTTTGAACGAATTTGGTGAACTATTTGGTGCGTTGAACCATTGGCCATAGTCGTGTTGGCTTTGAAGTGGTGCTGTACAGACCGGTGTGTGACATCAAAGAACCGCAAGAGTGATTCAGAAGCACAAGGAGTCATCTGCTCTCTAAACTCCACACGGCAAAATCAACACATCACACACGAACCGATTTGACTCCCGAGCATTCCCAGGTCAGACAGGAAATCTCGCAAAATCCCTCGAGCTCAAACGTGACTTCAGAGTAAACAATCATGGTGGACAAAGAGGATGCAGTGGCCATAGTTTGTGCTTTGTTTTTAACTGAAAAAAAAAACATGAGAAAAACAAGAAAAGGTGATGGTCAAAGAAGTGGAGGCAAACATTCACGGTGTTGCCACAGGTCGACGAGTTGGTCCTCCATCTCCGACGTCCACCGGACTTTCTGGTGCGCCATGCCGCCGGCTGTTTTGATTTTGTTTCCCGGTACTTCCTCGCCGCCTCATCACCTCGCTTTCTGATTGGCTACACGCCACAGTCCACAGGCTGCGTGATCGTTTTTCCTCTGGGGACACCACACACGAGAAGAAATCAGGCCAAATAAATCCAACATGTTGGGTATCCCCGATTTGAGATCGGAGCGGTCCCGACGTCCTTCCGAGCAGAGGAGAGCAGTCTTAACACACCACACACGGCAGGAAGATCTGATCAGATTATTTTACAGTGAATCGGGGCTAAAATCGGCCTAATTATCCTGCCGTGTGAACCAGGCTTAATGATTCAATGAACCATTCACAAAGAACCATTTACTTCACTCCTGAATGAATCAGACATTTGAACGAATCAAATGAATGAATAAATGACTCGATGACTTAATCATTAAGACATTTACCACCACCTACTGGCAGTTTTAGTTTATTATTTAGAGTATCATTTCATTGAAGAAATAATTGTATATTTTCATAGTAATAATAAGAAAATTAAGAAAATAAATTATTAAAGTTATAGTTCACCCAACCAAAAATAAGTCTGTCATAATTTATTCACATGGTCCAAAGAGTATATGTAATCAAAGTTATCAAACATATTACTTGCTGAACCTACTTTTTTTTAAACAGTGCTTGATGCTTTGCTCAACAAATTACTTTAAATTATCTTTTCAGAGTAATTTCTCCAAATTTGATTTCTGATTAATTAGATTAATCACCACATCATGTCATTAAATAGATTAGAAATTGTAATCATTACCAGCCCCAATAATAAATAAAATTAGCCTTTTATTGTCCAGCTAATCAAAACCGTGATCGCTAGATTATTAGAGTAGTCACTGGTTGCAGTCCTGGTGAATTTACTTTAGAAACTCCTGTATATCTCGTGTCAAAATGAAAGTGATCAGTAATCAGTGATTTTCTGTGCCTTGGTTGAATTCATTTGTTTTTCAGAGATGCTGTGAAGCTGTTGAATCAGAGTGATGAAAGGCGTCCAGCTCCTCCAGCAGCTGCGGTCGCTCCTCCTGCCCCGGTCACAGTCTCTCCACCCATCGCCCCGAGCACCTGCCGCCCCTCCTTCCCACCCCTGTCTGTGCCCGGAAAACCGGGAATGCCGGTGAGCGGGTCCTTGGTTTCATTTTATATTGTCATGCTGGAATGAAAAAAAAAAAAAAAAAAATGTAAAGCACACAATTCTCAGGAATGAACGATGTAGCATTAAACTTTGATGTAAAATAAAATCTTTCAATCAGTATCATGCAGAGGATGTGGCCTTGGAGAGATTATTCTAAACGAACTGTGCTTAAAATATAAGGAGTGGCTGCAGTGATGACTCTTGGGATGCGTTACAGGTACAGATCCAAGGTACAGATCCAAGATGGCGCCGCACATGGCTGCTTCAGTGCTTGGCTCTCCAGTGTTTGTACTGTTTTTGTTCGTTTTTCCTGTTTTTTGTTTAACAAACACGATCAGTTTCACCAGGGATGAACTGCTGAACATTCGGCAGAACACACCACATGATATTTTTCCGGATTTCTATTATACAGACGTTTTACTGAACATTGTTATCGGAGGAGCAGCGGCGCTGATCAAGCGCTTCAAGACGCGCAGACGGGGAAAGCGAGCGGGAGCGCTCGTCAGACTCAGGAAGCGCGGATTTCGAACGCCGTTGCCTAGCATCCATCTCGCAAATCTCCGCTCTCTACCCAACAAAACGGACGAACTCCTTCTGCTCTCTCGGACAAATAAGGATTTCTCTCACTCTGCTGCTCTGTGTTTCACGGAAACCTGGCTGAATGACGCCATACCGGACAGCGCACTCCATCTGCCGGGCTTTCAGCTGTTTAGAGCGGACCGCGAAGCAGAATCAACGGGGAAATCGCGCGGCGGCGGGACATGCTTTTACATCAATGAACGGTGGTGTACAGATGTAACTGTATTAAAGAAGATGTGCTGTCCTGATCTAGAAACGCAGTTTATCAACTGCAAGCCGTTCTATTCGCCGCGGGAGTTTCACTCGTTCATTCTGGTTAGTGTTTACATCCCTCCTCAAGCGCAAGTAAGTCTGGCTTTACAGAAACTCGCTGATCAGATCACAGACACAGAACAACAACACCCGGACTCTGTTTTAATCATTCTTGGGGACTTTAATAAAGCCAATCTCTCCCATGAACTGCCAAAATACAGACAGCATGTTACCTGTCCCACCAGAGACAGTAATATACTGGATCACTGTTACACCACAATAAAGGATGCATATCACTCTGTTCCACGAGCAGCTTTGGGACGTTCTGATCACTGTCTGGTTCATCTTATACCGACCTACAAGCAGAAACTTAAATCTGCTAAACCTGTAGTAAAGACTGTGAAGAGATGGACCAGCGAAACAGAGCAGGATTTACAATCTTGTTTTGACATCACAGACTGGAGCGTTTTTGAAGCTGCTACCACCGATCTGGACGAACTCACAGAGACCGTAACATCCTATATTAGTTTCTGTGAGGATATATGCATTCCTACCAGGACTTATTTAACATTCAACAATGATAAGCCATGGTTTACAGTAAAACTCAGACACCTTCGTCAGGCCAAAGAGGATGCCTACAGAAATGGGGACAGGGTCTTGTACAATCAGGCCAGGAACACACTGAACAAAGAGATTAGAGCGGCTAAAAAGACCTACGCTAAAAAGTTGGAAGACCAGTTTACTTCCAACGACTCTACTTCAGTTTGGAGAGGACTGAGAGCCATCACAAACTACAAGACACCATCCCCTTGCACTGAGGCTAATCAACGACTTGCTAACGACCTGAATGAGTTTTATAGTAGATTTGAAACCCCCAACACCCACTCTGACCATCTCCCTGCACAACCATTAACACCTCCTGCAATCCCCCTCTCCATACCTCCTGCAATTCAAATCTGTGAAGATGATGTGCGCCAGGTCTTCAAGAAAAACAAAAGAAGAAAAGCACCAGGCCCAGATGGCGTTACACCAGCCTGTCTGAAAACCTGTGCTGACCAGCTGGCCCCCATCTTTTCACAGATCTTCAACAGATCTCTGGAGTTGTGTGAAGTGCCTTCCTGCTTCAAACGCTCAACCATAATCCCCATTCCAAAGAAACCCAAGATAACAGGACTTAACGACTACAGACCTGTGGCTCTAACGTCTGTCGTCATGAAGTCGTTTGAAAAACTGGTTCTGGCTTATCTGAAGGACATCACTGGACCCTTACTAGACCCCCTGCAGTTTGCGTACCGAGCAAACAGGTCCATGGATGATGCAATCAACATGGCATTGCACTTCATCCTGCAACATCTGGACAAAACAGGGACTTATGTGAGGATCCTGTTTGTGGACTTTAGTTCGGCTTTCAACACCATCATCCCAACAACCCTCCAGACCAAACTGACCCAGCTCTCTGTTCCTAGCTCTATCTGTCAGTGGATCACCAGCTTTCTGACAGATAGGCAACAGTTAGTGAGACTGGGGAAATTCATGTCAAACAGCTGCTCCACCAACACTGGTGCCCCTCAGGGATGTGTTCTCTCCCCTCTGCTCTTCTCCCTGTACACCAACGACTGCACCTCTAAAGACCCCTCTGTCAAGCTCCTGAAGTTTGCAGACGACACTACAGTCATCGGCCTCATCCAGGACGGTGACGAGTCTGCTTACAGACAGGAGGTTGAGCAGCTGGCTGTCTGGTGCAGTCTTAACAACCTGGAGCTGAACACGCTCAAAACAGTGGAGATGACTGTGGACTTTAGGAGAAACCCCCCTGCACTTTCCCCACTCACCATCATGAACAGCACTGTGACTGCAGTGGAGTCATTCAGATTCCTGGGAACCACCATCTCTCAGGACCTGAAGTGGGACAATCACATTGGCTCCATTGTGAAAAAAGCCCAACAAAGGTTGTACTTCCTTCGCCAGCTGAGGAAGTTTAACCTGCCACAGGAGCTGCTGAAACAGTTCTACTCAGCCGTCATTGAGTCAGTCCTGTGTACTTCAATTACTGTCTGGTTTGGTTCAGCTACAAAATCAGATATCAGAAGACTACAGAGAACTGTTCGGACTGCTGAAAGGATTATTGGTGCTCCCCTGCCCACCCTCCAAGAACTGTACACATCCAGAGTGAGGAAAAGGACTCAGAAAATCACTCTGGATCCCTCACATCCAAGTCACCCCATCTTTGAACTTTTGCCATCTGGCCGGCGCCTCAGAGCCGCAAATACAAGAACAGCAAGGCACAAGAATAGTTTCTTCCCCCAGGCAATCTACCTCATGAACAGTTAAATGTTTCCCACTTAAACTTATGCAAAAATGTGCAATATCCTTATATTTATTTGTTACCCCTCCATCCTAGAACATTCCTGCATCTCACTCAATCCTATTCCATTATCATTTATAGCACAATTGTTTATACACTTATTTATTTGCCAATTTGTAAATCTCCTGTAAATTTTTTTTTTTTTTTTTTTTTTTTTTTTTTTTGTCTGTGTGTTGTAGTCTCTGTTTACTGGAAGCTTATGTCACTAAAACAAATTCCTTGTATGCGCAAGCATACTTGGCAATAAAGCTCTTTCTGATTCTGATTCTGATTATGTTTCAGGGCACGTTCACTGACATCCCGGCCTCTAATGTGAGGAGAGTCATTGCACAGAGACTGACACAGTCCAAGAGCACCATTCCTCACGCCTATGCTTCGGTCGACTGTGACCTCGGGCCCGTCATGAAGCTGCGGAAACAGCTGGCCACGGGTGGGACACCTTCCTTTACATCACGCTAGAACATAATAATCCACCCAGAACAGCAAGACAGATGATTAGTATTAGACTGCCTGTGCTTTGAGGACAGTGATGTTTATATATTGTTCTGCAATAATATATCTGATCAGTGGATAATTCCTCAGGCCGCCCCACATTCCTTCACATCTCCGTTCCCCAAAAACCCAAAATGCCAGTTAAAAAAAACAATTCCAGTAATAAATATATATATATATTTGTAAAGGTATGTTTACACAGACTTTCTGACTTTGGGCTATGATGAAACATGATTGTTTGATGCACAGAGACCGTCTGATGATTGACCTCAGATTCATGTGTTTTGAACGAGATGAATGGAAAGCTTCTCAGCCTTGTGCTAAACATCAGTTTTGTGTGTTTGTGTGTTTAGAGGACATCAAGGTATCAGTCAATGATTTCATCATCAAAGCGGCTGCCGTCTCACTCAGAGTAAGTCATGAATGACAGGACTGTATCAAATCATTCATTCACTGTGGTTTTCATTTCCGTTCTTTATGGGAAATTAAACCGTGATGTCATTCAATCATTGGCCACTGTTAGTGTTAAAAGGGACACAGTTGAACCCAAATGAAGGATCTTTTATATATTTGTGCTGCCCATCAGAAGCAACACATGATCAGTCCATTCCCTGTGTTGGTTGTCTTCTTGAGTTTTGTAAAATGCTTGTGTCCTGCAGGAGATGCCGGAGGTGAATGTGATGTGGTCCGGTGACGGGCCCCAGGCTCTTGACTACATCCACATCTCCATCGCCGTGGCAACACCACGGGGCCTCATAACCCCCATCATCAAAGACGCTGCTAACAAAGGGCTGCAGGAGATCGCTGCTACCGCAAAGGTCATTCAACATCACATAACAATCATCAGAGTTAAGCTCCGAGTGCATATGGATGTTTTCCGTCAGGGAGTATAACGCTGATTTTCATCATTTGCATATTGAAGAAAGAGCTGTGTTCTCTTTCAGGCTCTGGCGCAGAAAGCTCGGGACGGGAAACTGTTACCAGAGGAGTATCAGGGAGGATCTTTCTGGTGAATACCATTTTATTATTTGAAGTAAAACCTGTATAACTTTCTTCCAATGATTTCTAAAAGAATTTGTATTGGTCAGTGTTTTCATTGCAGTAACAAAAAACACACCCAAAGCACAATAAATGTGAAAACTATTTGAGGTGATCTAAAGCCCACAGTAGTGTGAGGCACAGACTCTGACCTCCATCATCCTCAGCCTGTTTATTAGAGAAGTAGAAATAGTCTGATATGTTCATTGAATTAAGATCAGAAGCGGTCAGTGCTAAAGACCGCATCAAAATACCTTGTCATCTGATCACTGAAGCCACAGGAGGAGGTGGTTTCAAGCTGTGATTATTTTATGTATTTATTTTTTATTTTTTCCCAAACTCCGTCCTGCAGAAGACTAAAGAGTTCATTGAGGTGTCGAGCCCTGTGCTGAAACAAATACTAATCCAATCTCTCAGTATAGAGCTGTCAAGGTTCGTCACAATCAGATTTTTCACCTAAAGACCCCATAAAATCAAAATTAAAATGTTTTAGGGTTCAACTTCAGTCAGTGATTATGCTTTCCAGTGGGGTGAATGAATCCAGAATATTCTATTTAAAGTGCTATAGTGGAGTGCTTTAACATCATACATTTACATCTAATCAATTAGCAGACACTTTTAGCCCAAGTGATTTACAAATGAGGACAATAGAAGCAAACATAAATTAATCTTAATGCAGTTATAGTCTCTGTGCCGTCACCAGAATGTGCATTCGGTGGGTGAGAGGTGATGATGTTTGTTCTGTGTCTACACATCATCTCTACTGTATTATGCAAGAAAAAGGAGGAAGTAGAAAACAAAAGTTTGGTTTCAATAAAAGCTGTTTTGAGGATTGCTGTATGCTTTACAGCTGTTTTTTTGCAGAAATTTGCTGTATGTTTTGACCTCTATTAGACAATGACCTCTTGCTCTTGAACTGATTTCTCAATTCATGACTCCTTTAATATTCCGAGACTTTACAGGGAGGAAATAAATAGGAATAGAAATAATTCTAATGTTTGAGTCCACATCAGCTGGTAGTCAAGGCAAACAATTACTCAACTCATTATTTAATTCTCTATATATTACTTTTGTCAATATTTAAAAAAAAATTCACAGAAAACTAATATACATGTGGAAAAACTATGATTTTCAGCCCTCATTCTGACCTGTTGTCTGAAATGATCGGCTCGTAAGGGCGGGTCCTCTAAGGCTTGTCAGTAAACAAACACTGTTTTTATTGGCTAAAATAATTGAAGGTAGAAAACGTCTCAAGCCCCCCCCCCCCCTCATTTTTCCTTGTGAGTACAATCCCCAATATCCAAACGTACTGTTTTAGGAGCTTGATTAAATAAGTGCTTTGTTTAGAATGAGAAGCCAGTTTTAACTTGCCGAATGGTTTAATGGTACAAAGACCTCTTATATGTCGAAAGATCAAGGCAAATTTGATTTTTCTCGTGTCACAACAGCTTTAATAGATCGTGCTTGATGTACTAATTCAGATTGTCTGATCCTGCTCCTGGATGGCCAGCATCCTGTAGTGCTAGCTCCAACACCTGTCTGGAAGTTTGTAGAGAGTCTGCAGACCTTGGTTACTTTGGAGCTAAACTCTGCAGGACAGGGACCCTGCAGGAGCAGGTCTGGACACCCCTGTATTAGACCTGTTTATCAGTCACTCAAATGGCTTGTTTGTTTGTTTCAGTATCTCTAACCTGGGGATGTTTGGTATCAGTGAATTCAGTGCTGTCATCAATCCACCTCAAGCCTGCATCTTAGCCGTAGGCGGCACCAGGACTGAGCTGAGGCTGGCCCCCCAGGACCCAGATGGCCCTGTTCTCCACACTCAACAGCTAATGACGGTGACTTTGTCTAGTGATGGGCGTCTAGTGGACGACGAACTTGCCTCACGCTTTCTGGAAAAATTTCGCACAAACCTAGAGCATCCTCAGCGTGCGAGTCTGCCATAGAGAGAGAGGAAGTGTTGGGACTGAATGTGCTCTGGTGTTATGGGGCTTCTCTTATACATGCTATTTATTTGTTAAGAAACACTTTGAAGCTCTAGGTCAATTAATAATATCGTTTGAAGCACTTCTACCATAAATGGAATGGAACGTTCTGGTTATTTTGGAGTGAGAAGCATTCAGTGTACTGCGTGAAAGTAAGTCATGTGGCAATGTTAAGGCACCTTTATAGTGGACGATGTGTGTCAACTTAAGTATCAAATCATTGAACAAAGCTATTAAATCATGTTAGGACACTATGTTTGGACTGCCAAATAATCCAATAAACTCATGTCTTCTGCTGCACTGAATCCGAGTCCTTTTTTGCAGTTTTCTGTTCTTTAACATGCTTGTTTGCACACTGATCGCCTGTCTGAAACTCCTCAGAAAGCTTTCGCTTAGCTTATTCAAAGTAAATGGGTAAACTCTGCTCGCCATTATTGTTCTTAACTGCATACACTTCTGACACTAATATCAGTATGAAAAGGATGCAGTAATTTGGCAGAGACGTCTCAAATGGACCTGATATCCCACCATGTTCTGCATCTCGCTCATCTCCATGAGCTGGTCTCCTTTAATGTTCAGCAAAATCTAACATCTTTACTGATCGTTTTGGGTTTTGGCGAAATTTTGCAAACGAAAAGGAAATAAATAAATGACATACAGCTGGCACAAGCTTTAAGGTGAAAGTATATTCAGGAGTATTTCCTTTGCTTCTTGAGTATCTGAAAATTAGGTTTGGAAAGAATGGTTATACTTCTGTGTAGCACTGCACCGCAGCCATCCGCTGACTGTGTGCAACTCCTGCTCTCACGGTACTGTTGCACAAATTAATCTAAAGAATATGATATTTTGCTTCGGGTGGTTGCTAGGGTTCTTATCCCATTAGCTTGCAATGTATATCTATTTGTTAAAGACACATGCTTTAGTACTTGTTCTAACTAGTGTTAACTAGTCTCTGTACTTGCTCTGTCGGAGCAGCAGCAGTGTAGCAGATCTGTTCTGCCAAGACCAATCACATGAACGGTGCCATGTGTATCTTCATGTTAAATCACTGCAAGAGTTGTCATGCCATGATTACAAAGTTCTGTCCTGACACTCTGATTGCGCGGGCAAATAGATTCAAAGTCAGTCTGTGATAAACCCATCTGTTTTTCATGATGCCTGACATTGTGTTGGTCTAATAACCATGGACTTCCTGGGAAAAGATGTCATTTTGACGGCAGCATACGTCTCTGTACAATCCAAACGCATGCCTCCGCTTCAACGGTTTCTTCACACATACAGGTGCATCTCAATAAATTAGAATGTTGTGGAAAAGTTAATTTATTTCAGTAATTCAACTCAAATTGTGAAACTTGTGCATTAAATAAATTCAATGCACACAGACTGAAGTAGTTTAAGTTTTTGGTTCTTTTAATTGTGATGATTTTAACTCACATTTAACAAAAACCTGTATGTGATGGCACTGATGAACCTCATACGGTGACATTCTTTTAAAAGAGAAGTCTGGATGGTCCTTTTCGTTATTGGTAAGGACGACCTGATGTCTGTTTTTCCCAGCTGGACTGAGGTTTACCTTTCTTCCTGTCTAACAGAGATTCAAGTTGTATTTCCTAATGCAGCAATGGACAGTTAAATGACAAGGATTTTCTGAAGTAATTGATGCACTAGAGACAGATCCCCAGTGAAGACCTCATCACCTCGATGACCCATCGGCACAAGACCACAGGAACCAGACGAATCCTCTGCACAATCTGACCTCAAGTCAAGTCTGCTTTATGGAAGGACCTGGGGATGGGGGATGTGGGATATGCTGGTCCTGGCCTGGAGACTCTGCAGTCTCCTCCCTGATGGCAGCAGACTGAAGAAGCTTTGTGACAGATGGGTGGGATCACCTGCACTGCAGAGGGCTTTGCAGGTGAAACGGGTTACATATATGCCCTGGAGGGAGGGTAGAGAGACACCAATGATCTTCTCAGCTGGTCTCAATATGTGTTGCAGAGTCTTTCGGCAGGACGCGTTGCAGGCGTCGTACCACACAGGGATGCAGCTCGTCAGGATGCTCTCGATGGTGCCTCTGTAGAAGGAGTACATGATGGGGGGCGGGGCTCTGGCTCTCCTCCGTTTGCAGAGAAAGTAGAGACTTGAAATGGTGCATGATTAACCGTTCAAAGCACTTCATGATAATAGGAGTAAGTGCAACTGGACGGTAGTCATTGAAGCAGGATGGAGATGGCTTCTTCGGGACTGGAATGATGGTGGTAAGCATGTGGGAACAAAAGCCTGACTAAGTGAGATGTTGAAAATGGCTGTTTCTCAATTCCAAGAATGCAAAGAACGGACTTGCGTTCTTGTGGAGACTGGTCTTGCCAAGCTTCCTTGGAGGAACGAACTCGGGAGGACGCAAGACCACAGAACACACCCTTATGAGTATTGAGATGTGCTGCGTTCTTCCATAGTCACAGCATAAGCAGCGGCCAAAGAACCATAAATATAACACATTACAAACAAATGTCATAACTTATTAAAACATTTTATACTATTATAGATATTATTTACATTTACATTAATTTACATATAACTGTATAACTTTTTATTTTACAGTGTTATATGTTTAACTATGACTAAGGTAAGATTCATTTTAATATAACAATAGAAAATACTTCTGACTTTCTCAGGGTCTCATATCATTATTAAAATTAAGCAAAAACGAAACATAAATGTTTACTTCCAAGAGCCGTCAAGTATTTGCGAGAGCGAGTTTAAAGCTTGCAGGTTTCCGTACCCCGCCGCCCACAGTGTCTTCTGGGATTTCTAACGGCTGGATTCTCTCAAGTTTGCATTTAATGCATCCTCGATATCAAGAACACATCCGGGCACTTCCATGCGTCCTCTGTACTTGTGTTCTTTAGAATTGGTATTGAACTTCAACGGTTAATGATGACATAAATCGAGAACACAAGGACGCAAGATCGATCAAGAGCGCATATTGAGAAACAGCCAATGTCTGTGAAGACATCAGTGAGTTCTGCTGCACAGTCTCTCAGTACACACCCAGGGATGTTGTCAGGACCCGGAGCTTTGCGTGCATTGATCCTGCTGAAGGATCTCCTCACGCTGTCTGAGGTCAGGGTCATCACCTGGTCGCCGGGAGGAGGTGGAGTCTTCTGTGCAGTGGTGCTGTTTTGTTGCTCAAAGCGAGCGAAGAAGGTGTTCAGATTGTTCAGCAGAGAGATGTTGCTGTCACAGGTCCGTGGTGGGGGCTTGTAGTCCATAATGGTCTGTATCCCCTGCCACAGGTTCCTAGTGTCTCTGCTGTCGCTGAATTGATGAGCTATCCTCCTGGAGTGCTGTCTCTTAGCCTCTCTGATGCCGCGGGACAGGTTGGCCCTGGCTGTTCTCAGGCCCACCTCATCTCCAGCTCTGAAGGCAGCGTTCGTGTCTTCAGGAGTCTGTAGACCTCCCCTGTCATCCATGGCTTCTGATTGGCCCAGACAGTGATGGTCTTTGTGACTGTTACATCATCAATACACTTGTTGATGTAGGCAGTGACAGTCTCTGTGTTCTCCTGGAGGTCAGTGGTGTGATTGCATGTGGCAGCCTGCTTAAACATGTCCCAGTCAGTTGTGTTGAAGCAGTCTTGAAGAACCTCTGATGATCCTTCTGGCCACACTTTAATCTGTTTGTGAACTGGTTTGACAACTTTAATGAGTGGTCTGTATGCAGGCATTAGCATAACAGTGATGTGGTCTGAGGCTCCGAGGTGGGAGAGGGGGAGGGCTTTGTAAGCTCCTCTTTGTGTGGTGTAAACAAAGTCCAAAATGTTATTACCTCGTGTTGGAAAGTTAATGTGTTGGTGTATTTTTGGAAACACACTCTTTAGGTCAGCATGGTTGAAATCCCCAGCTATGGTGAGAAAAGCATCGGGGTGTGTTGTCTGCTGCTCACTGATGTGCTGGTACAGTTCATTTAGTGCGTCATTCATTTTGCTGATGATATTGTTCGGAGGAATGTAAACAGCAACAAACAGTATAGCAGTATATTCCCTCAGCAGATAGAACGGCCGGCACTTAATAATCATTAACTCCACCAGGGCTGAGCAGTGTTTGCAGATCACAACAGCATCGCGGCACCACGCATCATTGATGTAAACACAAAGTCCGCCGCTGTGGGTTTTTCCTCCCGCCTCTGTCCGCTTGATGGCATGTCAGCTGAGCTGAATAGTGCCATCTAGAACGCTGTTGCTAAGCCATGTTTCTGTGAACACAAAAACACAACAGTCTCTTACACTCCTCTGAGTTGAACGTAGTAATCGAATGTAGTCCAGTTTACTGTCCAACGAGCGTACGTTAGCCAGTACAATGGTGGGGATAGCTGGCTTGTGTGGGCCGTTAGCCTAGCCCGGATACCTCCGCACTTACCACTCTTCTGCTTCCTCTCACATCGCTTATGGCGCCTCCGCTGTGGGCGAGATGCAGTAGTGGGGGTCGGTGATGGTGTAGGCCTCTGGAGCAGACCGAGGTCCCGAAGCTCTTCGGCGAGCGCAGAGTTTAACTAAAAAAATGTGGTTCTGCCGATATCCAGCAGAAACTCACGCCTGTATGCGCGCTTAAAGACAAGTAGACGCGATAAAGACGTACAAAATCACTGCGACTCACAAGACAAAATACACATGCTATAAAGACCTGTGTTGCAGTCTGGAATTAAACTATGCCATGCTGGTTCAGTCTAGCCAGAGGAGAACTGGCCCCCCAACTGTGACAGGATCCTGCCCTGAGTGTCTTGTCTTTGTTCATGGTTTCTTTGTTTATTTTGTGTCTCTGTTTGCATGCTCCTCTTGACCCACCTTCTTGTTTCCCCTGGTCATGCCCCCTTGTTTAGTCCTTGTCTGCTTGATTGTTTTCACCTGATACTTTTGTGTCTTACTCCATAAATTGGGTTCCTTTTCCTTCTGTCTCTACTGTTTTTTTTTTTGGTGTTTACTTGTTTTTTGTCCAGAATTTATCCTTTTGATCTTGCGCAAGTAATCTTTTGATCTATCTAGTTATTATATATATATATATATATATATATATATATATATATATATATATATATATATTTCCTTTTTGGTCTTGTCTTGTTCTTGTTTTTTGATTTTGTGCATTCTAATCTAGTTTTATATCTCTTTGATTTAGATTTTTTATTTACTTTTGTTTTTTGCGGTTGCAGTTCCTTTTTGGATCTGGGCTCTTTGTTTTTACTTTTTTATTATTTCTCTGGATAGTTTGGTTATTTATTAATGTTGCTTTTGTTCACTTTTTGTTTTCAATTGTCTGTCTTGTTGTGTTTTCTTCAGTTTTGGGTAAAGTTACTTTTAAAAGTAATGCATTACAATATTGCGTAAACTTCACATCCACAATCATTTATAAATTGTCCATAGAGGACAAAAGAAGAAAAAAAGGAACATTAAATAAGCATTTGGTCATTTTATAATTATCAAGAAGTTGAGGGGATTGTTGGAGTAGAAATAGATGGTGGAGTTGAAGTAATGGTGGTGTGAGAATGTGTGGTGTCAATTTTTGTTGCTCGTTAAATAGATTTTTGGAATCCTGGAATCCTTTTCTGTCTCATTTCTCAATTCCTGTACACACACAGAAAGTTTCTCAATTTGAGTGTCACGTTGCTTGTTTGAAATGTGTGTTTTGATATCCTGCTGGAGTTGGTCTACCAAATTTCTGAGTTCATCTGTAATCATTTGCTTCATAGCTTTAATCAACTTGTCTGTTTCAGATTCCTCTTGTTGTAGTAGTAGTCAACAGAGTGAAGACTTGACTCTTGTTATCCTCAACTTTTGCAGCAAGGTCCGCTAATTGATTTTTGTTTTGAGAAGAAGTGGCTTTCATTTCTTAGGTAAGATCATTCACTGTTTTTTCTTGTCTTTTCATGAAGTCAAATAAATTTTCCCAATTCCCTTGTACTTTAGAAGTAAACTTTTGAATTTCTGTTCAAAGAGTTGTTAGAACGTTGGGTAGGTCGTGTTGTGCACTTGAAAGAGGTCCTCCTTCGGATGATGTGCATAGTTGCATCTTATCCACTTGTAGTGCCCAGGTGAGAGTTTGCACTGGAGTGCTGCGAGCCAGAACAGGAGAAGACATTAGTATATGGGACACAGGATGCATGGGGCTGAATGGATAGAGGTGTTATTCACTGCAGAGACACACTGGTGGCATCAGAGATTGCACTGCTGGTGGTTATACAGAAGTTGAGATGTCTGGAGTTGACTCCATTTCTATGAAAGTGGATGGAGAAGGAGGGATAGTCGCTATATATGTTGTGTTTGTGTGGGTGAAAGAAATGTTGGCCAGAAAATTAGTAAATGTAAATTAATAATTGTGTTTGTCAGTAATTTCATGCACCACACTTTTCACAAAACACCCACATACAATTTATACAAATGGTTGGTAACCTTTTAAGCTTAAAAATAATATTCCTGTTATCGAAAACACAGAATTTCCAAAAAAAAACTACAGTTTTATTTTAATTGGGAAAAAAATTACTTTAACCTTCATCAATTTACCATAAGGTTTCAATAATTCCCCCACAAAACAATTCACAAAAATAAATGTTCAGGTTTTCAAGTTTTTACATCAAGTTTTTTATTTATTTAAGTCTTTACATCAAGTTTTTTAAATTCAAGTCCACTTTTCAATTCAATTCAAGTTTATTTGTATAGCGCTTTTTACAATACAAATCGTTACAAAGCAACTTTACAGAAAATTATGTTTCTACAATATTTAGTAGTAGCTAGTAGTTTGTGCACATTTGACAGGATTTTAGAAAAAAAAAATAATAATAATAATACAAGACGTAGTTAGCTAGACAATGAACTATCAATATTATTAATTAATAGTAATTATATGATGCAGTCACACATGTAGCAATAATTGTTAGTTCTGTTTGTTGATTCAAGGTTAGCATCATCTGGGGTCCTCTGAGGGTCAGCATCATCTCTTCTCAGGTGTTCTGGATCCAGACTGGAGCTTGTGTAAATCCTAGTTACCACGGGATGTAAATCCCGTGGCAAAACATAGAAACAAAATAGAGACATCATTAGCATAGCTGCTGATCCAACAAAGTAAAATTAGTTTAACCCAAGCTAAAGAATAAAAATGCAGATGCAACTACACTCACAATTTAAGAAATACATTATTCGAATGCTTGGCGAAAGAGATGCGTTTTTAATCTAGATTTAAACAGAGAGAGTGTGTCTGAACCCCGAACATTATCAGGAAGGCTATTCCAGAGTTTGGGAGCCAAATGTGAAAAAGCTCTACCTCCTTTAGTGGACTTTGCTATCCTAGGAACTACCAAAAGTCCAGCGTTTTGTGACCTTAGGGAGCGTGATGGATTGTAGCGTGGTAGAAGGCTAGTTAGGTACGCAGGAGCTAAACCATTTAGGGCCTTATAGGTAAGTAATGATAATTTGTAACTGATACGGAACTTAATAGGTAGCCAGTGCAGAGACTGTAAAATTGGGGTAATATGATCATATTTTCTTGATCTGGTAAGGACTCTAGCTGCTGCATTTTGGACGACCTGTAGCTTGTTTATTGACGAAGCAGGACAACCACCTAGAAGTGCATTACAATAGTCCAGTCTAGAGGTCATGAATGCATGAACTAGCTTTTCTGCATCAGAAACAGATAACATGTTTCGTAGCTTGGCAATGTTTCTAAGATGGAAGAATGCAGTTTTTGTAACATGGGAAATATTATTTTCAAAAGACAAATTGCTGTCCAATATAACACCCAGATTTCTGACTGTAGAGGAAGTAACAGTACATCCGTCTAGCTGCAGATTGTAATCTACAAGATTCTGTGTAGAGTTTTTTGGTCCAATAATTAATATCTTTGTCTTATCCGAATTTAATTGGAGAAAATTATTTGTCATCCAATCTTTTACATTTTTAACACACTCTGTTAGTTTAGATAATTAAGAAGTTTCATCTGGTCTCGTTGAGATATATAGCTGAGTATCATCAGCATAACAGTGGAAGCTAATTCCGTATTTTCTAATAATATTACCAAGGGGCAACATGTATATTGAAAATAGAAGGGGACCTAGGACGGATCCTTGTGGCACTCCATATTTTACTGATGATAAATGAGATGACACCCCATTTAAGTAAACAAAATGGTAGCGATCGGACAGGTAGGATCTAAACCATCTTAGAGCCTGCCCTTGAATACCTGTATAGTTTTGTAATCGATCTAGGAGTATGTCATGATCTATGGTGTCGAACGCAGCACTAAGATCAAGTAAAACTAGCACTGAGAAACAGCCTTGATCTGATGCAAGAAGCAGGTCATTTGTAATTTTAACAAGTGCAGTTTCTGTGCTATAGCGGGGCCTAAAACCTGACTGAAATTCTTCATACAGATCATTTTTATGCAGGAAGGTGCTCAATTGAGCAGACACAACTTTTTCTAAAATTTTAGACATAAATGGAAGATTTGAAATAGGTCTATAATTTGCCAGTACACTAGGATCTAGTTTTGGTTTCTTAATAAGAGGCTTGATAACCGCCAGCTTGAATGGTTTTGGGACGTGACCTAAAGATAACGACGAGTTAATAATATTGAGAAGCGGTTCTTCGGCTACAGGTAACAGCTCTTTCAGTAATTTAGTGGGTACAGGATCTAATAAACATGTTGTTGGTTTAGATACAGTGATAAGTTTATTTAGCTCTTCCTGTCCTATATTTGTAAAGCACTGCAGTTTATCTTTGGGTGCGATGGAGGAAACTGAAGTGTTAGACGCTGTAGAATCTACATTCGCTATTGTATTTCTAATGTTATCTATTTTATCAGTGAAGAAATTCATAAAGTCATTACTATTTAACGTTGGTGGAATATTTGAATCAGGTGGCGTCTGGTAATTTGTTAATTTAGCCACTGTGCTAAATAAAAACCTTGGATTGTTTTGGTTATTTTCAATTTTTGTGGTTTGTGGATATGCTCTGCCCTAGCAGTTTTTAGAGCCTGTCTATACCTGGACATACTGTTTTTCCATGCAATTTTAAAAACTTCCAAGTTAGTTTTTCTCCATTTGCGTTCAAGACTACGAGTTACTTTCTTGAGAGAGTGAGTATTACTGTTATACCATGGCACAGTACGTTTTTCTCTAACCTTTTTCAATTTGATGGGGGTAACAGCTTCTAATGTATTAGAGAAAATAGTGCCCATGTTGTCAGTAATTTCGTCTAATTCATGTGTATTTTTGGGTACAAATAGCAGTTGAGATAGATCAGGCAGGTTATTTGCGAATCTTTCTTTGGTGGCTGGAACAATAGTTCTGCCCAGACGGTAACGCTGAGACATATAGTTAATATCAGTTATACGCAGCATGCACGATACAAGGAAATGGTCTGTAATATCATCACTTTGGGGTACAATATCTATAGCAGTAAGATCGATTCCATGCGATATAATTAGATCTAGTGAATGATTAAAACGATGAGTGGGCCCGGTGACATTTTGCTTGACTCCAAAGGAGTTTATTAGGTCAGTAAACGCAAGTCCTAATGTATCATTTGCATTATCAACGTGAATATTAAAATTTTCACTTTTGGGTGCCACTCTGTAACGGTGGCAGCTGCCCTAGCATAAATAAATTCCATTAAGTAAGATATTTGGGCGTTTTGTTCACTTTTTGTTTTCAATTGTCTGGCTTGTTGTGTTGTTTTCAGTGTTACTTTTTTAAGTAATGCATTACAATATTGCGTGTAATGGTGACGGCTGCCCTAACATAAATAAACCCTATTATGGAAAATATTTGGGCGTCAGTCAAGTTTAAACCCCGACAAATTCTAAATTAACCCAGGATAGCAAAAAATATATATATTGTCCATGGCATAAGAAAAAAAAAAAATAGAAGTTTGAATAATAAGAAAAAAAAGACAATAAGCAGGGGAAAAACAAACAAAAAAACAACAGTTCACAATGTTTTCACTGCCACATGCTTTACTCCATAAAAAAGTATCTAATTATGTTACTTTGGTACTTTTTCTGGAAAGTAATGCGTTAGCATGCAGTGGAACATTGCTCCTCCCTCCTGCCCATTTTGTCGTCTGCCCAGCCCCTCTGTTTGGACTGTTTCACTCTTCATTCCCCCTGCTGTTCTAGTCTACGTTTTGTTAATGAAATACTCTTGTCTGCTCATTTGCATTTGGGTCCCATTTCTTGCTGATCCCTGACAGACTGAGCCTGGTTTCTCCCAAAGTTTTTTCTCCATTTCTGTCACTGGAGTTTTGGTTCCTTGCCAATGTCGCCTTTGGCTTCTTTAGTTGGGACACTTGACTGATTGCACAGACACTATTGGAAGAGAGCTGAACTGGATGATGACATCCCTGAATCAATGAACTGACTTTAGTTGAAAAATGACTCTGTTATTGTCTTCATGCATCATTGACAATCTGGTTTCCTGTTTAACACTGTAAAGCTGCTTTGACACAACCAATATTGTATAAAGCACTATACAAATAAAGATAACTTGAATTAGCCTGATTTCATGTGGATATCTTAAACACAAAAGCATGATGGTTTCTCATGCATTCACATTTGAGGGTTTGAAAGTTACGCTCGTTTAACAGGTTTCAATTTACAAAATCACAAATTTTGGAAATGGGGTTGTAAGAGTTTTTTTTTTTTTTTTTTGTTATGGGTGTTTTGGTTTTATTTAGTTAAAAAATGTTAGATAATGATAAATGATAAATAAAGACTTCAGTTATAAAAAAAAGAAATGGGGTTGTAAGTTAATCAAAGCTTTCACTTTTTGTAGGTTGAAACTGATCTGTGTTCTTTTTGCTACTCCTGATACATGTCCTGCATATTGTTCCATATGGTTCCAGTCTTACCTTACTGACAGAAAGGTTTTAGTAAAGATGGGAAACTTTTCCAGCTCCATGGCACCCCTGAGATGTGGTCATCCACAGGGCTCTATTTTGGCTCCCTCTCTATTTTCTCTTTACAAGCTACCGCTGGGCACAATTTTTAGGAAACACTGTGTATCATTTCACTTTTATGCAGACGACACCCAAATTTACATTCCAATCAAGTGCAATAATCCTGCAGCATTAAACTCTCTTCATCTATGCTTAGAGGAGGTGAAGGCATGGCTAGCTCAAAATTCCCTATCTCTTAATGATGATACGACCGAGGTCATTGTTTTCAGCCCGAGTGAAAGGTCCCAGTGCACATGCCCAGACTTGGGGAGTCTATCTCCCTTTAAATCTACAGGAGTGCGGAACTTAGGTGTTCTTGTGGACCAGTCTTTAAAGTTTGATAAACACATCTCATCTGTAGTTAGTTCCGGTTTCTACTACTTCGCTTACTATCTAAAATCAAAGGCTTTCTCACTCCAATAACTCTGGAAATGGTGGTTCATGCTTTCATCACGTGTCGGCTGGATTATTGCAACTCACTATATTGCGGGATATCAGATTCTCAAATTTCCCGTCTTCAGTTAGTCCAAAATGCTGCGGCCAGACTCATCCATAATTGTCGCAAATATGATCATATCTCTCCCATCCTCAGATCTTTACATTGTTTACCAGTCCAGCAGAGAATAGATTTTAAAATTCTTCTCTTTGTCTTCAAATCTTTACACAACCTAGCACCGGTTTATCTCTCTGAACTTATTCATCCGTACTTTCCGTCCAGAAGTCTCAGATCCCACGACCAGGCACTGCTGGTAATCCCTCGTGTCAGACTTAAGCGTAGAGGGGAGCGTGCTTTTGCGGTGGCAGGGCCTCGTCTGTGGAACATCATGCCTCTAGAGATCAGAACGGCTCCCAACCTCTCTGTTTTTAAGTCTCTGGTCAAAACTTACCTATTCTCGTTAGCATATTGATTACTTTTATCAGGCTATTCTTATTTTTTATTTTTTTACATCTGTTTCTTTGATTTATAAGTAATCTTAGCTTAGTTGTTCTCTATGTGCTTATGTGTGTTTGCTGCTTTTATTATTATATGCTCGTTCTGTAAAGCACTTTGGTCTGTCTAGCGGCTGTTTAAATGTGCTATATAAATAAATGAACTTGAACTTGTACTGCACAAAATAAGAGCTACAGATCATCTGAATACAGTGTCTCTTGGATACGCATATCTTTCTCGGTCACCAAAACATAACTAATATTATCTAGTCTACTATATAACACTTAACCCTCATATAAGGCTCCCTCTGTATAAAGAGTAATACGATGATTTGAGACCTGACAAAGCTAACTATTAAGACCGATTTCACCTGCATATACATACAACTGGGAACTTCAGTCCTGGAGGTCTACTGTCCTAAAGAGTTGAGCTCTATCCCTAATCATGCATCCAACCAAAATCACAGGCAAAGGTGGGGTTGATTGGGATGGACCTAAACTCTGCAGGATGGTGGCCCTCCAGGACTGAAGTTGTCCTCCCTGACCCAGTCCCTCTTGGTTGGACTGCATTTCAGGTTTACCAGTAACTAATGTCTGATTTTGCTATATTTTTGAAGCAGTACTCTAACTGATTCAGGCTCTTTACTCCTTTGAATCATTATGGGCTTTTTAATTGAGTCTGAGGCCGTTCACATAATGTCAATCTTTAATCACACTTGCTGTAAGCAGCAATGCAGTCAGCACTGTTTGGCAATGCCTGCAGAATTCTCACAGTCTTAAATGAGTTAGTAAGTAGTGGCAGTTCAGCATTGCAAGTGTGATCTGGACAAAGTAGAGTGAGCTCTAAAAATATGTCTGCTGGTCCACGTGCATACCATAATTTCTCAAATAAAAACCGGTATTCAAATAAACGCCGGGCTTCTTATAGTGGCCGGGGGCGTGGTCAACACGGACAAATAAAGGCCGGTCTTAAATAAAGGCTGGGGGTAAATTTGTGTGGAAAATCATCAGAGTCAAATAACGAACATACACGCCCACTACCGGAGCGTTTCTCGTTCTTGAGACAAGAACCGGTTGCATCGGATCACCAGTACACTGAACCGAGAAGCGTTTCTGTCAGACGCGTCCGATTCGAGAACCGAGGAGCTGATGATACTGCGCATGTGTGATTCAGCGTGAAACAGACTGACACACAGAGTGTCTGAACCGAACTGATTCTTTTGGTGATTGATTCTGAACTGATTCTGTGCTAATGTTATGATCTTTGTCCACTGGAACGCTATCGCTTTTCATTTAAAACGGGTTATTTAAAACAATTACTTATCAACAGTGTTTGGAATAACGGCGTTTAAAAGAACAGCGTTAGGTAACGACGTTATTTTTTCAGTAACGGGGTAATCTAACTAATTACTTTTCCCGTTGTTACAACGCCATTAACGTTACTGAACGTTAAATGCGGTGCGTTACTATGCATTGATTTAATATGCAATCCGAACGCACCCCTGGCTCACACAGCGAGTGAGCAGGTGGGTTAATAACGAGATAAGCGATTATGATTGGCTAAGGCAGAGTCATGTGTTTCATGGTAGCCAATCAGAGCCAGTGTTTTTACACACACGCGCCAGCGGCGCCAAACACACACAGTCACACACACGCAACAGCTACACAGATATTCGCAGCAGCAGCAGAGATGGCGAGTCAGGAGCAATCCGATGAAAAGTTGGCATTTTCAAGGTGGAGATATAAGCACTACTTCAAATTCATTGTAGTCAAAGGCAAGAACGTGCATGTAATGTGTGACACACGCATCTACAAAGCTAGTGGCCAAAAAAAAAACTTTCTTACAAAGAGTGCAGGATAAAACTCTTGCTGTCTGTTGACGTGAAATAAATCTCGAAAGTTATGTACGAACACCTGTCTGTTCTACTTATTTCAACTGACTTGTGAAAACTGCTAAAAAAAAAAAACTAATTATTTGGCATATAGCAACTTTTTTTTTTAACAGTAACGCAAATAGTTACTTTCCCTGGTAACGAGTTACTTTTATTATAGAGTAATTCAGTTACTAACTCAGTTACTTTTTGGAACAAGTAGTGAGTAACTATAACTAATAACTTTTTTAAAGTAACGTTCCCAACAGTGCTTATCAAACAGATGGAATTAGAAATAAAGGACTGCCTCTAATAAAAGCCTGCTTCAAATAAAAGCCTGTTACCTTCTGCAGTTCAGGTAAATAAAGGCCCCGGCTTTTATTTGAGGAATTATGGTATTTTAAAACTTGTACATCCATCTCACTGAGCCTGGTTTGCACCCTCTTTTATACAAAGTATAGGACTGAATCTAATGAATTAGTGCAGTACTGAAAATAATGTCCTCTCCACATTGTTAACAAAACCCATGGGTTTACTATAGGATACATTTAAATTTTGTTGATGTCCCTCTTTACCTCCCTTCCTGTCCTGTATATTCAATAACTGGAGTATTTTACAGTTTGTCTTTGGTTTAACTGCTGTTGAATTCCCAACATTCTAACGATATCCCATTTTTCCTCCGCAAGCAAGAACAAGCAGGATATCATGACACTTTCTCATAGCAGGCCTTCCAGTTTGTTATACACAACAAGACATTAGCAGAAGAAACTTTGCAGTGGAATACACAATAAATTCAAATATCCTGGTAATTTGAATTATATATGATAATATATGAGAATTTTCCTTCTACACAGTATATTGTTAATTCAGAAACAGCCTTTAGAATCAGCATTAGTTGCAATTTAAACCTGTTTCTGAGAAGAAACAGAGGCTGCAGGACTGTTTCCAGAGCTCTCATCTTGTTGTAGCTTTCTGGCTAAGTTTGTTATGATCTTGATTGGGAGACTGTCATTGTGTAATAAAGATGTACTTAATATCATCTGTCTATGCATGATCACATTTTACAGTCTTTAACACATCTGCCAATTCTAATGCAGTGAACTGAAGTCCACTGTCTGTGATGAAAGTCCCTGGGGCTCTGTGCTGAACAACTGCTGCTTTGAGTCTCTTCATCACAGCTGTTGTGAGTACTTCTAAAGTACCTCTGCAGAACATGAAAGGTAATCTTTTATGTGAAAAGTTATGTGAGCCTAATAACACTGCACTAAACTTTGATGAACAACACTCCGATCCGCAAACAACATATGAAGAAGAGGAGGATGATGACAGTCCAGCGCATACAAGGAGAAAGGTTTGTAGTTTTAGTTTCCATATTATAATTTTTATGAATGTGACTGAATGTAATTCAAAGATGTAAGAGTGAAGAGGGTTTGTTTGTACTATTAGTATTATAATTCTAGAAGAATGTTCTTTTCAAATAATATCAGTTAACTAAATTGAAGCTAGTTGCAGTAAACTTGAGTTAAGTTGAACTTATACTAACCCTAAACCTACCCTAACAGTTCAGTTCAATTCAATTCAAGTTTATTTATATAGTGCTTTTTACAATACAAATCGTTACAAAGCAACTTTACAGAAAATTGTTTCTACAATATTTAGTAGTATCTTATAAGTGGTGACTGTCAGTTTGTGCAAGTATGACAGGATTTTTAGACAAATTAATACAAGACGTAGTCAGCCAGATGATGAACATGATGAACAATATTATTAATAATTATTATATGATTCAGTCACACTTGTAGCAATATTTGTTAGTTCTGTTGTTGATTCAGGGTTAGCATCATCTGGGGTCCTCTGAGGGTCAGCTTCATCTCTTCTCAGGTGTTCTGGATCCAGACTGGAGCTTGTGTAAATCCTAGTTACCACGGGATGAAGATCCAGCAGAAACAGAGACACAAACAGAGACATCATTAGCATAGCTGCTGATCCAACAAAGTAAAATTAATTAGTTTAACCCAAGCTAAAGAATAAAAATACTCATTTGATCAGATGCAACTACACTCACAATTTAAGATACATTATTTGAATGCTTGGAGAAAGAGAAGTGTTTTTAATCTAGATTTAAACAGAGAGAGTGTGTCTGAACCCCGAACATTATCAGGAAGGCTATTCCAGAGTTTGGGAGCCAAATGTGAGAAAGCTCTACCTCCTTTAGTGGACTTTGCTATCCTAGGAACTACCAAAAGTCCAGCGTTTTGTGACCTTAGGGTGCGTGATGGGTTGTAGCGTGGTAGAAGGCTAGTTAGGTACACAGGAGCTAAACCATTTAGGGCCTTATAGGTAAGTAATGATACTTTGTAACTGATACAGAACTTAATAGGTAGCCAGTGCAGAGACTGTAAAATTGGGGTAATATGATCATATTTTCTTGACCTGGGGCCTCATTTATAAAGCGTGCGTACGCACAAAACGGGGCTGGAAACGTACGTACGCCAGTTCCCACGCAAAGGTTGTGATCTATAAAAAACAAACTTGACGGGAGAATGTGCGCACCTTTAAGCAAACTTTGAGCCGTGCGTACGCACATTCTGGAGACAAAGGGAATTGGCGACACCGATGGTGAGGTCGTGAACTGAAGTTAGATTGTAGAAAATAAATGTGAGAAGAACGATTATAAGAATTAATGACATTTAATTTTCACTCCATTTCTTACGTTATATCCACATTATCATGAAGATTAAATCCAACAGTGTTATTTGTGCCGATTGTTTTAGGCTATATACATCTAGTAAAATCCAAACGTAATTCAAAATGTATTAAAAGTAAAATAAAATAATAATCAGCGCTGCCTTACAGTCACATTGTCCACAACGGGAGCACAGGAGGACATGGCGCGATACATGTGATAGCCTACAGAATAGCATGAAATACCCTTTTATTAGAGAACTGCAGAACACAGTGTAAAAAGGAAATATTTTCCTTAATGTACATAGCCTATATCATAAAATGTCAAAGTCTGCAAATACAGTCATGAAGCACAATCGCTACTCATCATCGGTCCTAACTATTACGGTGTTCATTACAAAACCGTCAAGAAGCATGTGTTCACTATAACATTTTCGTCTTAAATTTTCGCCCACAAATTAATTAAGTGATTTTGTCAAGGTGTTAACGATCAGTCTATTTGCTAGAAACATATAAATTCTCCGGTGACCCGGGTATGTAATGCTTCATGATGGCACTCCTGGCACTGTTGGAGGATTACGCTAATGGCAGAATAAGGAGAGAACGAGTTTTCAGGGACCATGATGATTTCCTGGCCCATGATGATGACTGGCTAATAAGCCGATTTAGATTCCCTAGAGCTGTGCTCTTGGATCTATGTGCTGAATTGGGTCCAGTATTAGAGAGGGCAACACGCCGGAACCATGCCATCCCAGTCCAAATACAAGTCCTCACCACTCTGGGGTTCTTGGCAACCGGCTGTTTCCAGCGGGAATTGGCAGACAGGTAAATTAATAATATAAAAAAACTATAAGTAATCCTCAAATTTGTCTCTAAGACCTTTTTGTATATGAAATAATTCTATTGGAATCTATCATCTCACCCTATAGGTCTGGTATATCACAGCCGTCCCTGAGTGCCATAATATCTGTCGTTTTAAATGGTATACTTAATATGGTTAGTCGATACATCAGGTTCCCCTACACTGTGCGAGAACAGGCCGAAATTAAAACGCAATTTGCAGCAATGTCTGGTTTCCCAAATATAATCGGCGCAATTGACTGCACTCATGTTGCTATAAGGGCACCATCTGAAAATGAATTTGCTTATGTTAATAGAAAGCATGTGCATTCTATTAATGTGCAAATCATATGTGACTCCAACATGACCCTCACAAACATTGTGGCACGCTGGCCTGGTTCAACACATGATTCCTTTATCTTGACACATAGCAGTGTAGGGAACAGACTAAATGCAGGCGCAGTACGTGATGGCTGGCTTCTTGGTGAGTTTAACAATATTAAAAAGTAGAAACTGTAACAATTTTGTTTTTAATATAATTATAACCTGCAGGCGACAGTGGCTACCCCCTGAGACGCTGGCTCCTCACCCCATTTTTAAACCCGCAGAGCGCAGAGGAAACTCATTATAACGAGGTCCACTCTCGTGCCCGCGCAGTTGTGGAGCGTGCCATCGGCATCCTGAAATGCAGATGGCGTGCTCTGGATGCCTCGGGTGGCAGACTTTTATACCATCCAGCAAAAGTGTGCAAGATTGTCAGGGCGTGTGTCGTTTTGCACAATATAGCACTGAGAAACGGTATTCCTCTCCCTCCTGATCTCCCTCTACCCCAGCATTACGACCCCGAGCCACAGTCCCCTGGCCGACAAGAGGGATATCAACGAGGTGCAAGAATCCGTGAGGATGTCATGCGGCGTTTGTAAAGAAAGACAAAACTCAAGGTTCATGTTTTAACTGCATCTTTTAATGATTGTGCAATTTCTTGCATCACTTCTCTCATCTGCCGTAGCTCATCTGCAACCCTGTTGACAGCGTTTATTGTCTCTCGCTGTAACTGCAGGACTGCGTCAGTGAGTACCCGACCACTTTTGGACGTGCCAGACGCAGAAGGGGCACTGCTTTGAGCCGGACGCTGTGCATCTGCATCTGAGAACCCCTCACCCTGAACCTCCTGTTCATTTACAGCTTCAGACTCCGGAAGGACTGGAGGACAAACAATTGGCAACATTTATCCATTTATCACCCCACACACTCAAATGTACAGCGTTAATGATTAAAAATCGGTTTAACCTTGCTCCTCTGTGGTTTCAGTCACGTCAGTGTCTCCCTCCTTTTCCGACACAATACCACACACGCTGACCTCCCCAATTATAGCCGCGATTTTGCTGTCCACTGATGTGAGATCAGCTGTAGGCTACATGGGCCCCCACCAGTTGCAGCCACGCTCTGGCGGTGGGAGGACAGTTTTCTCTTTGCCTCCACCTTGAATGAATGAGAATCTTTATTTTGCATACTGTAAGCACATGTAAATAAAACTTTTTGAAAATCAATATTGCTATTTATATAGGTATATAGCCTAATAAAACACAAATGTAATATGTTGGTAAAAAAAAAATTTGTATACCTTCAGGTCGGACCATTTTTTCTTTAATTCTGCAACTGTCCGTTCTGTCCCACTGACACAATTGACGGCAGAAGCAATACTTTGCCACTCGCACTGCTTCTTTTTATTAGTGACCCCACTGCTGTGGCCACCAAATAACACAGTTTTCCGAGCCTCCACCTCCCCTACAAGTGTTTCAATCTCAGTATCTGAGAAATTACGTTTTTTTCCTCTTTTCTCACCTGTCGCCATTATTAAAATTAGGCTAACAGAAATGCACGTTTTCACTTTCTTGGATTAATTAATTGGCGGGTCGCATGCCAGTTTTCCAGGTATATATGGGATTCCACTCTCATTTACATGCTGATCAGCAATCATGAGGTGATTTGCATTGACTATTTATGGTTAAAAATGGGCGTGTACAGGGCGGGATATGAGGCTGGTTCACGTACGCACATCTGCGGGTGATCTGTGATTTATAAAGGGAACATTGCTTACAGGTGTGCGTACGCACGGTTTTATAAATCGGAATATTTTTTGGCGTACGCCATTTTTGGCTTTTGGGCGCACGTAAACTTTTAGTAAAGATCCTACGCATAGTTTTATAAATGAGACCCCTGGTAAGGACTATCAACACCCAGTATACCTTATATTGGACACCTGTTCAATATAACACCCAGATTTCTGACTGTTGAGGAAGTAACAGTACATCCGTCTAGCTGCAGATTGTAATCTACGAGATTCTGTGTAGAGTTTTTTGTTCCAATAATTAATATCTCTGTCTTATCCGAATTTAATTGGAGAAAACTATTGGTCATCCAATCTTTTACATTTTTAACACACTCTGTTAGCTTAGATAATTGGGAAGTTTCATCTGGTCTCGTTGAGATATATAGCTGAGTATCATCAGCATAACAGTGGAAGCTAATTCCGTATTTTCTAATAATATTACCAAGGGGCAACATGTATATTGAAAATAGAAGGGGACCTAGGACGGATCCTTGTGGCACTCCATATTTTACTGATGATAAATGAGATGACTCCACATTTAAGTAAACAAAATGGTAGCGATCGGACAGGTAGGATCTAAACCATCTTAGAGCCTGCCCTTGAATACCTGTATAGTTTTGTAATCGATCTATGAGTATGTCATGATCTATGGTGTCGAACGCAGCACTAAGATCAAGTAAGACTAGAAATGAGATGCAGCCTTGATCTGACGCAAGGAGCAGGTCATTTGTAATTTTAACAAGTGCAGTTTCTGTGCTATGGTGGGGCCTAAAACCTGACTGAAATTCTTCATACAGATCATTTTTATGCAGGAAGGTGCTCAATTGAGCAGACACAACTTTTTCTAAAATTTTAGACATAAATGGAAGATTTGAAATAGGCCTATAATTTGCCAGTACACTAGGATCTAGTTTTGGTTTCTTAATAAGAGGCTTGATAACCGCCAGCTTGAATGGTTTTGGGACGTGACCTAAAGATAACGACGAGTTAATGATATTGAGAAGCGGTTCTTCGGCTACAGGTAACAGCTCTTTTAGTAATTTAGTGGGTACAGGATCTAATAAACATGTTGTTGGTTTAGATACAGTGATAAGTTTATTTAGCTCTTCCTGTCCTATATTTGTAAAGCACTGCAGTTTATCTTTGGGTGCGATGGATGAAACTGAAGTGTTAGACGCTGTAGAATCTACATTCTCTATTGTATTTCTAATGTTATCTATTTTATCAGTGAAGAAATTCATAAAGTCATAACTATTAAATGTTGGTGGAATATTTGAATCAGGTGTCGTCTGGTCATTTGTTAATTTAGCCACTGTGCTAAATAAAAACCTTGGATTGTTTTGGTTATTTTCTATGAGTTTGTGGATATGCTCTGCCCTAGCAGTTTTTAGAGCCTGTCTATACCTGGACATACTGTTTTTCCATGCAATTTTAAAAACTTACAAGTTAGTTTTTCTCCATTTGCGTTCAAGACTACGAGTTACTTTCTTGAGAGAGTGAGTATTACTGTTATACCATGGCACGGTACGTTTTTCTCTAACCTTTTTCAATTTGATGGGGGTAACAGCTTCTAATGTATTAGAGAAAATAGTGCCCATGTTGTCAGTAATTTCGTCTAATTCATGTGTATTTTTGGGTACAAATAGCAGTTGAGATAGATTAGGCAGGTTATTTGCGAATCTGTCTTTGGTGGCTGGAACAATAGTTCTGCCCAGACGGTAACGCTGAGACATATAGTTAATATCAGTTATACGCAGCATGCACGATACAAGGAAATGGTCTGTAATATCATCACTTTGGGGTACAATATCTATAGCAGTAAGATCGATTCCATGCGATATAATTAGATCTAGTGAATGATTAAAACGATGAGTGGGCCCGGTGACATTTTGCTTGACTCCAAAGGAGTTTATTAGGTCAGTAAACGCAAGTCCTAATGTATCATTTGCATTATCAACGTGAATATTAAAATCTCCCATGATTAGCGCCTTATCAACTGTAACTAGAAGGTCTGAGAGGAAATCTGCAAATTCTTTTAGGAATTCTGTATACGGCCCTGGTGGTCTATACACAGTAGCCAGAGCAAGAGATACATTAGACTTCTTTTGCATGTCTGACAGTGTAACATTTAGCAGAAGTATTTCAAAAGAGTTAAACCTGTATCCTGTTTTCTGGGTAACATTGAGAATATCACTTTATATTGTTGCAACACCTCCGCCAAGACCAGTGTGACGAGGCTCAGTATTTTGGTGGAGTAGAGTCATTTAGACCAAAATAATCATTTGGTTTTAGCCAGGTTTCAGTCAAGCAGAGTACATCAAAACTATTTTCTGTGATCATTTCATTTACAATAACTGCTTTGGGTGTGAGTGATCTAATACTTATGAGCCCAAACTTTAAAGATTGTTTTTTTGTTCATTTACTTGACATTTTTCTGGTTCTGGTAACAGTCTACTCTGAGAGTTAGTAGACATGTAGTTGCAAAGTTACTTATAGTTAGTAGAATGTCTAAAGTGGACTATCGAAACAAAGTGTAACCAAGCAGACTTACTGTATATGTACAGCTGCTCACTACTGCCACAACACATGTAACTACAACAGACAGAACACAGATTTACAATTGTGTTGCTACTTCACTTAGCATGTAGAGACATACAGAAATAACAATATTTCTTTTAAATGTGCCACAAATGTCTTTTAACCTATGTTTTGTAGTAACCAAGAGAAATGTCATTGCAGAAGTTCCTCAGACACCTCTAAACACCAAGCAGTGCACATTATCTTTAAGAGTTTACTTCTCTGACAGGAACAGCATGGAACAGTTAGAGTTGATGAGAAAGTAAGTTCAAGTATACATGATTATACCATGTAATGTTATTTTTGTAGTTATTTTTTGCGTACAAAAAGTATTCTCATCATAATGTTACGGTTGAATCAATGATGGTAGATGGAATATTCTGACAATGCTTTTCATATTTTTCTGGAGCTTGACAGTGTATTTTACTTGGCAGTAAATGGGACAGTCACAAGACTCCCGGTTTTCCTCTAAAATATATTCAATTGTGTTCCAAAGATGAACAACACTTTTATGGATTTGGAACGACATGGAGGTAATTGAGTAATGACACAATTTTTATGTTGGGGTGGTGTATCCCTTTAAGGCCACAGGTCCTCACTCAATAGTAGGCTGCTGTCTGCTTGTCTGTGCTAAGGAATGACATTTGTTTTAAGAGTAAGTAAGTTTTTCCCAAATCAAGTTTTCTTTTTTTATCCTCAGAAGGTCTCAGAAGTTCCACATACAGAAGTCACATAGATTGAAATATATTTTTAATAAATAGATTTTGATATATTTAAATGTCTTCTTCAAATAGAAAATATTTTTATACAATAAATTTAAATGAAATATATATACAAATATATTTAAATATTTGATTTTGAACACTTGTAAATATTTTTCACATATATGAAATATATGTAAATATATTTGTTTCGGAAATATTTACATATATTCATTTCCTTTATATTTAAATACATTTAGATTTCAGACTATGTAAATATATTAATTTCCAATATATGTCCTTATATTTATTTCTAATGTTTGTTCACATATTACATTTATGTACATGAAAATATATTTTATACAATATATGTAAAAATATTTTGAGATGTATATTAAAATATATATTTAAATATTTGCTTTTGTCCACTTTTTAATATTTTTCACATATTAAATGTTAATATATTTTTATCTGAAATATTTACATATATTTATTTACTTTATATGTAAATACCTTTAGATATCAGACTTTGTCCATAAATTAATTTGAAATATATGTCCATATATGAATTCTTAATATATTTCATTTGAAAAATGTAAAAAGAAAATAAAAAAAAAGCGGACAGGTGCGTCAGGAGCTTTCCTGGCACTTTTAGTTTTTGGAGTTATTTTAAACTTTATGGATTCGGGAACGTTTGTTAACACAAAGCGAGTTTCCCAAAATATATCAGTTTACTGAGAAACAACATCAGTAAAGCACTTAGGACACGGGAAGCATATTTTAATGCAAATGTTTAAACGTGTAAACACTGCGGTGTTCATGTCGATGTAGCATACTTTGTCAGAATAGCATACCGGAAGTTGAGTTTTATAGCGGAGTGTGTCAATTTTAATTAAAAATACAGTTTAAACAGGGGTATGCTTTTTTGATAAGCCCAGGTTTAATAAAAATAGTTTATAAAGGGGTATGCTGTTTACCGCTTGTAATCTTAGGTAAAAAAAAGGTCCCAGGACGTCCCCTAAATGGCCTCTGCGAACTTCCCCCGGACGTCAGCGTGTAGGGTCCGCTTTACGTCCTCCGGACGTTCACAGGACGTGCAGCGGCCATTCGGGACGTTTAGGGGACTTTCACTTTACATCCTCTGAATGTCCTTTTATTGTACTTTTAAGCTAATCAAAGACAACAGACACACTGTATGAAGCAAAATATGTTTATTTTAATTGAACAATCGTAAAGTTGCAGGGCTATTTTCGTGCGTGTGTGTGTGTGTGTGTATGTGTGTGTGTCTATTGGTGGGTGTGTGTCGGCGTGTCTCTGGTTGTCAGATGTGGTTAGTCGATGGCATTTCTTCCCATTTTCTTCTAACCTAAAACAACAAAATGAACACATTCAGTAGTGTTATGATTTTATATGTCTAGGACTATCGGTTATCTATTGACAAAAGATTTGTAAAGACTCTTGACAGTTTGGATTTAGACCAAGTGGTCTGAAATTTAGCAGACATATGCCTTTTTGCCACATATAGGCGTCTCAGTGTGTATTTTTACCTTATGGAAATTGAATATTTAAGTTCAATATCTGCCAATATTATATACTTTTAATCATTTCAGCTTTACAAGCTAACGTTAACTTCGAAAGTGTTTACATGGCCTAACCTCAGCAGCCACGCGGGACAACTTCAGCAAAGGTTTAAAAAGGTAAACTTCATCAAATGTAAGCATTAGCAGATAAACAGTAGTAACGGTAGCTATAATGTCTAAATATATATATATATATATATATACATACATTTTTTTTTTAATCTCAGGTGTTTCATTACATTAATACAGTTATAACTTCAGAAACCTGTACTGATCATTTCATGTTCACAATATATTATTCAGTTGTGTTATACCTATTTCACTTCCATAAGTTTACTGACTTTACATCCATTCTATCATGATTTCTATCACACAAGACAAGTCTGCAGTTAAACCTCAGATTTAATTCATCTCAGTACTTTTCCAAAGCCCACTGCTTGTAAAGAAAACCCTTGTAACTATTCATAATTCTATCCTAAATTGAATTTACACAGAAAGAACGTAAGATGTTTGAAACTGTTTGAAGGACTGGTTGGTTCAGGGCTTTCAGGATCTTCTGATGTATTATCTCCCAAACCATCACTTTTCTGAAGAGTGGACTGTCACACTACAGAGAAAGAAATCGATAAATCAAGAGCACAATAAAATGTTTGAGGGTTAAAATGTGTGAACAGGAACACTGTTGTACCTGTCTGAATGTGAGTGGCTTATCGAACACATGAGTAAATATTTTGTGATTAGCATGAACTTCAATAACCATGTTTGGTTTGTAGTAAAACCTACAGTAAAACATAAGTAGAGTACTAACGTTACTGCACGTTTTACATTTTTTGGTTATTTGTTTTTGAAAATAGCTTAACTGTAAGATAATAAAACATAATAGATATGAAATATAATATCTACCTGTATGACTGTTTTCTCCATCGTAGGTATGACTTTATCCATCCATTATCCATTATCCATCCATCGAGTTGATCCTAGAATAAAAAAATGCCCGCGCAAAAAAAAAAAAAAACAGCATTCTGCGCATGATCGTGACCTTTTTTTTTTTTTTTTTGAAAGAGGGCGTTTTACCAAGACCTTCAGAAACGCCCATTTTACGTCGTGGTAATGAAACCCCTGGAATTTAGTGAATGCCACCTGCTTGGATCCTGTCTTATTCTATCCTTATCTTATCCTATATTACTTTTTTTATTAGAGCTCCATGTAGTATAGCAGTCTTAAATGCAATAACTAAAATAATATATTTCCTAAATAACTTTTCTTGTCGGCTTACCAACGGTTTATACAACACAAGTTTATTTATATAGCACAAATAAACAGTTTAATACGTAAATGAAAATAATTAATTTATTTGTCTTACTGGTGTTATTTTCCATTTTCTTTTTTTTTCATGTTTTCCTTGGCATTCACTCAATAATCATTCTAGTAGAGCTCCTGGGATGCAAACATATTTTCTTCATTCATGCATAAACCTAATTGTAGCTATATGTTCAATTATATTATTGAAAGGCATCATGATTTTGAAGTTTAAATGCTGAAAACAGACTCCTGATTTAATGACATTTTTAATTAAAGTTACTCCTATTTTCTTTTTTCCAGAAATGAAAATTATTAATTTAACATTTTAACAACTTTATTTTACAATGTATTCAAATCTATATAGTAAAAAATTATAATATCAATCTGCAAATCAAAAATTTTTTTTTATTTTTTTTTGCATTTTGTTATTATGACTTTTTTTTTTTTTTTTAAGGATTTTGCTTTAGGCAAAAATACCCTTTAAAATCCAATATGAGTTTATATTAGTTTGATTTTGTCAACTATCTTTATCTGAGTTGCAAGGTGTCAGGTCCAGTGTTGGCAAGGTTACTTTGGAAATGTTATAGGTTACAGATTACAAATTACCTTATTTAAAATGTAATATGTAGTGTCTCGGTTTCAAGTGACTTTAAGTAATGTAACTGATGACATTTGATTACTTTTTGATTACATTTGATTACTTTTCTAAATTTCTATTGTTTTCAAATGTTGATTATTCTGAATCATTTAAAGCAGGCAGGGTTAATGTTACAGTGGTACTCAACACTGATTACTCTCAGACTTTCAGAATCCTTCTTCACTTAAATTAAGACTATAATTTAATTGTAAAGTACAACCACCTCAAAATAGGACTTTAGCAGCTCTTTTTACTTTGCAATCTTTTTGAGGTTAAATACAGATTTAAAATCATATAGTTTAATAGCTATGATGCTATGATACTGTTTTTGAAATTAAATCTTTGCATAGCTATGACAGGAAACATTGGCATCTAACAATGCCTTGGAAAAAAGGCAGTTAATCTAAAAATAAATAAATAAATCAAATAAATAATCATATACATAAACCAAAATAGCATGTGTCATATTAGGGTCTTCAACTCCAGAAACATTTGTGTCTCATATTTTAAATATGTATATGTGTGAAAATATTCAAATGTAACTCCCTTTGTAATCATTAACAATTTCATCATTAACTGTAATTTAATTACACCTTTTTTTTCAGTAACTGTAACCGATTACAGCTACTTATTTTGCAATTAAATTACGTAATTTAGTTACATGTAACTAGTTACTGCCAAACACTGTCTCAGACGACGTTCCGAACGTCCGGTGCGCAGTGTGTCCGCTTTATAACGTTCGTTGGCGGACGTTACTGTTTGCTGGGGTGCACCCGTGCCTAGGTCCGATTCCCCGAGGTACCAGCTTCAAGGTTGCAAGCACACCCAAATAGGGCTGTGGAGCTAGGGAGCGGAGATTTCGGACAGCGAGGGTTGTGACGCTAGGCCTGGTGAGCGCCGAGGGCCTGGGCTGCCATCTGTCGGCGCGTGGATCGAAGGTGGCGGGGCTTTCGTCGTTGAGGAGCAAACATCTCCTTGCCCCACGTTTCTGACCTTACGGGATCATATCGTCCGGATGTCACGGTAACTGGTCATTGCGTTCAAGGTAAGCGTGCAAATCTAAATGGTACAACCTACAGTGGATTCAAAAGCATTATAAAACCTGCTCTGAAAAAACACCGCAAACTGAACTTTTTTAAAACCGTCAATCACTCTCGACTGATTTGGGATCATCAACTCAAACCTAGGGGTCTCTTTGGAGGGCATATGAACATCCGCAGCCTCACACCAAAGTCTGAACAAGTACATCATCTTCTTACTAACTCTAACTTAGACGTTAGAGTTAGAAAGGGAAGTACGGCAGACTAATTGGATAGATATATTTTCTGGGATCAACATGGAAGAAGTTAGCAAGATGTTTACTTCCAAGCTACAAAGTCTAGTTAAGGAGTTTACTAGAAAGGTAAAAGGAAAAAAACAAAACAAAAACAAATGCACTCCCTTGGCTCAATACTGAAATATTCAATTTGATGAAAGAAAGAGACTTCGCTTTAAAAAGATCATTAAAAACCAAGTTAATAGTGATGGGCATAGGTCCACTTCATTACGTAATCAAGTAATCAAAGTCATCAGAAAGGCTAAAGCCAATTTTTTTTATGACAATTATTAATGAGGGAAAGGGAATACAGAGCTGATCTGGGAACAGATTAAGAATGTGATGGGAATTAGCCATAGGCTTAGAAACCAATTAGAGTTGAACCTGAATGGTAAACTAATACAAGATCCAGCACAAATAGCTGTAGCTTTTAATTAATATTTGATCAATTCTGTGGATGGAATCGCACAGAATTTTCCCCTAACAACTGGAGATATTGTCAAATTAGCATTCAAGCTATCTCTGAAATTAAAATTATTATTAATTATTAATTATTAATTCTCTTAAAATCTCATCAGCAAAATATATTTATTGAATGGACTCTAAAATGGTTAAATTCCTGAAAGAACATCTAGCCTACCCTATTACACAAACTGTAAATCAGTCAGTATTTGAGGGGATATTTCCAACTACCTGGAAGACTGCAATTGTAACTCTCATATTAAAGTCAAATGACCCTCTGAACATATCTAACTCCTGCCCAATTAGTATTTTACCTGTGGTCTCCAAGTTTGCTGGAAAAATATGTATCAGAGCAGCTTGTCTCCTTTTTTAATAATAGTCCATTCACTCTTCATCTGATGCAGTTTGGCTTCAGGGCCCATCACTCTGCAGAAACAGCAAACTGTTTCTTTTTAGAGACAGTTTGCGCAATGGTGGACAAAGGAGGTGTTGTTGATGCTGTGTTTTTAGATCTTCGTAAAGCTTTTGACACCATCAACCATCAGGTCCTTATTGCCAAACTCTCTACTTTTAATTTTTCTCCTGCATTCAAATGGTTTGAGTCATACTTAACTGGTAGAACTCAATACGTTTCTGTGAACACCCATCGCTCATTTGCTCTTAATTTATGCACCGGGGTGCCACAAGGATCAATACTTGGCCTGCTTTTGTTTAGCCTATATATCAATGATCTGCCATCAGTTTGCCCTGATATCAATACAATAATGTATCCAGATGACACTGTAATTTATGTGCATGCCAAGACAAAACATCTGGCTGCTGACAAACTGACTACAGCCATGGACCAGATCACAGGTTGGCTAAATCGTTCATGCCTTCAACTAAATGTAGATAAAACTGTGGGAATGTCTTTCACAAAAAGACAATGTAACATTGTGTCAAACATAACGATTTCAGGTCAAAACATTAGTATTGTGCCACAATTTAAGTATTTGGGCATTATTATTGATTCAAATCTTTCTTTTAAAGCACATATTAAGAAAGTGTGCAATAGACTTTGCTAATTTTAGATATATTATAAATGCACTTACTTTTAATGCTAAATTATTTATGGACGCAATGATTATGTCACATCTAACATTGTCTGACAAGCTGGGGACAAATTAATAGCTCATCACTAAAGCCATTAGCAACTCTTTATAAAAAAAACTCTCAAGGTTTTGGACAAGAAGCCTTACTTTTCACATCATTGTATTATCCTCAATAACCATAAATTGCTAAGCTGGGAAGATGTAATCAAATACAAAAACATCTGTCTATTCGAATATTCGTTTATTTAACCCTTATGCGTTGTTGGGGACGTTTTCGTCCACTAGGGGGTAAAGTTGAGTCTTATTTTCTTTCTCACACACACACAAATACACACATAATATAATATGCTGTTATACTCCATATAGCTTCATATACAAGTCAGAAACTAAGCTTTTTTTGCACAGGCCTATCTAAAGGGTTAATGGTCTCACCTAGTGATCAACTGTAAAAATAACAAATTTTACCTCTTCCCAAAAGGGAAAACCACAAACAATCAAGAATGCATGATTATATGGTGTCATGGCTTTGCAATCAAAAAATGTCGTTATAATGGAAGTCAATGGGGCAAAAACAGCCACCAACAACAAATTAGGAAGAAAAAATTTAAATCTAATGCTGCACAAAAACTAAAAATGCATCGAAGCCAATCTTGTTACTAATCTTTGACTTGCCCAAGACTGTTATAAAAAGTAAAAAAAAAAATCCAGCCACAATTAGTTTTATATTGAAAATAAGTCATTTTGTGTGTTTTTTTCCCCCCAAATGACATCATTTATGAACTTGGCAATTAAAGAGTTAAAATCTTGGATTTTTTAAAAACATTTGGTAGTTTTGATCAGGACTGAAGTTTATTAACAGATTTGTGCAACAAAAATTGAAAAAAAAATATGAATCTGATACATTTTTACAGCAGTTTAATTGAGTGGATGTTTTCATGCCGAACATACCCAAAGGGTAGTGAATTTGAACAATCCACAAGGGTTAAATTAAGTTTAATGAGACTTTTCAGCAACATTTATTGTTTCCGTAATTTTTGAATTACAAAGATTACACACAATAAGCTTGAACATTACACATCGTGTTTTGTAGCTGAAAACATTTAACAATGCGTGCAAACAAACAAAAGTACAGATTAAAAGCGAAAAAAAAGAAAAAAAAAGTGAACAAAGAAAAAACGTAAAGCAGCCTGCAGCAATTAGGCTATTGTACAGAATGCTTACACTTAACTTTGAAACTATCAGCAAATCTTTTTTACTTTTGTTTTTCTATTGTTTTACATGTTCTTGTTAAGAAACACAGGCATGTAAACATGATCAGGGGAAAGTTGGCTCCTTAGTCTGTTAACAATAAGGCCGGCCGAGGAGAAAACGCGCTCTGACGGCACAGATGTTGTCGGGACTCACAAATAAAGGTGTGCTAAGTGAATACGTTTTGTGAAGCGCTTCGTGTTTTGGTTTCATCACTGAATGGGATCCTCATCTGGTGAAATACATGGCTCCAGCAAGAACTGTTCCCACTCGTCTCTCACTCAAGAGATGAAAGTTGCGTATGTGAACCTGCGTCTGCGTGTCTTTCTCTACAAGCAATGAGGCTAGTTTCTTCAAAAGCTAAAATTTTTACCCACTCATTGCAGAGAAATATAACATTGCGAGTCAGTAGCCTGTGGAAGCTATTTTACAAATAAAAGTGTCCATGCGCTGTGCAATCTCTGATTTCTGTAGGCAATATTTGTGTGTCCGTGCGTCTAACCAGCGTACCCTGCTGCATATAGTTTTAGTTTAGCTACAAACCCCAGCCTGACCCGAACCCAAAGCTATTCATTGAACATTAACCTAAACACGACCCGAAAGCATTTGGGGACCCGTCGGGCTCGGGTCAGATAGCAGACCTCTAGTAGGCATTAAGCACACTGTATTTCATTATCATTATCGTCGTTAATATCATTAACTATGCACAGTTTCTCAACTAATCACATGCTCCCCTATTGAACCCAAATCAAGTAATGCATCAGCTAATCAGGCCCTTAACCAACCCACTTCCAATAATTAATTGGAAATCATATGCAAAACAAACAAAAAACAAACAAACAAACACATTGCAGGTTAAATTTTTAATACCAGTAGTTGGCAGCAAGAGACCTTGAGTTAGTGAACCACTAAAAGAATACTATGACAAAGATATCACTTTATGGATATACAGCAAATGTGGGGAAAATTATGATTCTCACTGGTGCACTTCTGAATAGATGTAATACAGCGAACCAAATTTAATGAATCTGCACACTGACACACATTTAGTTTTGGAGTCCTCTTCCACTCCTCCATGACGACATCACACTGGTGGATGTTAGAGACCTTGTGCTCCTCCACCTTCCATTTGAGGATGCCCCACAGATGCTCAATAGGGTCCAGTCCATCACCTTTAACCTCAGCTTCTTTAGCAAGGTAGTTGTCATCTTGGAGGTGTGTTTGGGGTCATTATCATGTTGGAATACTGCCCTACGGCCCAGTCTCTGAAGGGAGGGGATCATGCTCTGCTTCAGTATGTCACAGTACATGATGGCATTCATGGTTCCCTCAATGAACTGTATCTCCCCAGTGCTGGAAGCACTCATGCAGCCCCAGACCATGACACTCCCATCACCATGCTTGAATGAAGGCAAGACACACTTGTACTCCTCACCTGGTTGCAGACACACTCTTGACACCATTTGAACCAAATAAGTTTATATTGGTCTCATCAGACCACAGGAAATGGTTCCATTAATCCATGTCCTTAGTCTGCTTGTCTTCAGAAAACTGTTTGTGGGCTTTCTTGTGCATCATCTCTAGTAGAGGCTTCCTTCTGGGACGACGGCCATGCAGACAAATTTAATGCAGTGTGTATGGTCTGAGCACTGAAAAGCTGACCCCTTCAAGACTGAAGTCTTGACCACCATCCTGCAGCTCAGTTTCAGGTAGGGATGCACCGAATATTCGGCCACCGAAAATTTTTGGTGGCCGAATAGACTTTTATCACCGAAACAACACGGCCGAAATGTTGTGATGACAAACAGAAACCGCGACGTGCACCTGCATAGCGCAGACCACGAGCTCCCCGTGACATTCACTTCACACCAGTGGGTCTTAATAGAGAAGATACTCTCTATTCTTATTCCTTTATTCGCAGCACTAAAGCGTCTCCTAACAAAGAGATTAAGATGGACCACGAAGTGAAAACAAAGAAAAGTACAGTCTTATAGAGTCTGTTAGCACACGTCTCACTGAGATCTTTTCGGATCCTCTGCACTTCATCGCGAATGTGCTTGATCCACGTTATAAAGACCATTACTTCGATGCAGAAATAAGGCAGCGCACATGAGAAATGCTCCAGGCCATGCTGGATGCGGAGAAGCGCCAAGCGCAGGAGATTGAGATCAGAGCGCAGAAAAAAAGACTCGTCTCTCATGCACCCTTGTTGTCTGATATGTTCAGTGGAATTCAGCAAGAAAGTGCCTCTAATAATACGTTGGCTATTTTGTTCTTAGGCTACTATATATGTGACATTTTATATATATATATATATATATATATATATATATATATACATTAAAAATAGTAATGTTTCCAAACTTTTGGTCTGTACTGTATATATATATATATATATATGTGTAAATATATATTTGAACAGGCTGAAGGATATGGGCCATTGGGGATCCCGGACACATCATTGACACAATTCACTTCACTTCAGTTCACATTAATTGTCACAACACATTTTCTACATTATATTTAGAACCTTTTATATTCATATTCACATCATATTAATAAGCCCTTTTACACATACAGACTGTTCCGGAAAGTTACCAGTAAATTGCCGTAAAGAGATCATATGTGAACAGGATCTTTTAAAAAATACGGGTAAATTTGTTCCGTCAATTTACCGGTATGAGAAGTTGTAACATTACCAGTAAATTGCCGTACTTATGTGGTGGGTGAACGCAGAAGGAAAATTACCGGTATGAGCACGTACGAGTTCAGAACACGGTGACGTAAGACGTCTACTCCGGGCCAATCATAACAATGTGACGCATTCACAGGAGTCAGATCATCAATAAACTGAAAACATTGCGTTTTAAATATCTAAAAAATAAACTACCATCACAAAAAATGTTTTTGAAGTAACCACCAAGCGAGAGAGTAAGCGGATCAGCCTATGTTTGATCAGCCTTCTCAAATCATCACGAATTGTCTAAAATAAAATCTAAAGATATAAAACAATTCAAGCATGTAACGATGTTTTAACGTTAAACCCAGATAAATGTGCGCTCTATGCAATATTTTGAGCGGAGAGTGCAAGATAAAGCATGCTTTTTGGGACATGGAGGTGCTAGTGCGATCATAATATAAAGAAAACAAACATGCTTTCTGCCGTCTCGTCTTGAACAGGAGCACTTACAAAAATGAACCGAAACTCAGCGAATACATGCCGCACAGACATGATAAATATATCTATAAAAAGCTTTGAATTACTACTGAAAAAAACCTTTCATTACAACCATAATCCGTATAGATACGCGTCTAATGAGGAGATGATGAGACAGGCAACTTCATCTTTGGGACACAGACTCAGAAAACACTAGTTTATTAGTAAATAATTCAAATATCTTGTTACTATACCCCTCCTGTCACATTCACGGTAATTACTTTTGCCAGTGCTTGGCGCCATCTTTTGATCTCATTTTGAACGCATTTGAACACAGAACTGTTCAGCTGTGCTGACGGCACATAGACTATTTGATATTAATTTGGATCAGCATTTGCTACATTTGTGAACGCACCTTTTCTGCAATGTCGCGTGTCTTACAGACTGCAATTTACAATTGCCACTTCATTGTGCTATTAATCCTTTCAAGCCGAATTTCATTAAATTGGTCAGCTCATGACAGCATCAGGTGTTTTATTAATGGTGAGTATAATTATTGATATATTTATTTCAATGAATGTAATCGATTAGATATAATAATATTTAGCCTATAATAGTCTATTATAAAGCTGGTTGGTTTGTATCGGTGACATAATATGAAATGATCGAGTCAGTCTGCCGACACTTACTGAGGCACCAACTTTTTTTAGCTGCAGGTAGCTGCATACAGATGTGACAACAGGCAACATTTTATCTCCTATAGTTCAGTATTTTGGTTTGTAGTCTGTAACGAAAGCAGTTGCATGAATGCTAAAGTTTAAAACAAAAATGTAACCTCAACAAAAATACTGACTGCATATACCACCATCATGTTTACAAATACAAGCGCAGCTGTTTAGAGGCTAATGACGTCACAGAATTTACAGGTATTTTGGAATGTAGGCTAAATGGATTAATATGCAAAATGTCAATATTTTCATATATTTGCCTATATTTTAATTTATATTTTAAATATAAATATATTTTTTCCTTTAATAAAACAACATGCATTTTTGTTATTCATTACCTGTCCTTTATTTTGACATAACTTATTGGGAAAAAGACGTTTGTCTGTAAACTGATTAAGAAATTGCTTCATGTTTAAACTGTATAATTTCGTTCCCATTATTTAGGCCTAATTTGCCTAAAACGTACTCGGTTACTTACGTAACCTCGGTTCTCTCTAGAAGAGGGAACGAGTACTGCGTCTTAGCTAAGACGCTACGGGAAAAGTCTCTTTTCACGATACACTGAAGCAAAAAATTATCCTTAATTTTGAATTATTGTAAAGCGCATTTGCAGCAGCACACAGCCATAGGCTTCGCGCCCTCCATGCCACTTCCCGCCGAAACGGGTGTGGCCTAGCCCTTTAAAGGGAGCTCGAAAAGGCTGACTCACCTGATTTATTTTATCTCCGAAGCGAACCAGAGTGAATCATACGCACGGCAGAGAACGCAGTACTCATTCCCTCTTCTAGAGAGAACCGAGGTTACGTTAGTAACCGAGTATGTTCTCTTACGAGAGTTCTCTCGTACTGCGTCTTAGCTAAGACGCTACAGGAACCCAATGTAAAGCGCCGTGCGTGCAGAGATCACACACCAATAAACCTGGAAGCGACGCCCAGGATTTACAGTGCACAATCACCCGAGGGACTCACAGAGAGTCCTAGAACAGGAGGGGGGAGACCCTCCGTCCCATATCTAGCAGCGTCCGTAGACGCGGCAATATGACATCACATAATCAAGGCAAGGCCTGACCAATGTGGTAATGTGGGTCTTACGCAATACTGCCCATATAACAGTCGGCAGCGCATAGCGCTTGCGATCTCAGAGTTCCAATCAGGACCCTGATTCAGCTATACCGACAACAGCTTTGCTTGCAGGGCGGGAACCTCTAGGTTATAGAACCTGATAAATGTAGACGGCGAGGCCCATCCTGCTGCCATACATATATCCTGTAAGGAGATCCCACTAGACCACGCCCACGATGAGGCGACGCCTCTTGTGGAGTGTGCTCTGACGCCCAGTGGGCACTGAAGGCCCCAGGAAACTTAAGCTAACGCTATAGCGTCAACAATCCATCTGGATAGAGTCTGTCTCGAAACAGCCATTCCCTTGGAACGTCCACTGAACGAGACAAACAGCTGCTCAGTCTGTCTAAAGACAGCAGAGCGAGACACATAAGTTCTTAAAACCCTAACGGGGCAAAGAAGACTCGAGTCTCCATCCTCTCCTGACACCGACAGGGCAGACAGGGAAATAACCTGAGCCCGAAACGGTGTGTTGAGGGATTTCGGCACATAACCGTGCCTAGGTTTGAGTATGACCCTTGAGTCATTAGGCCCAAACTCCAAGCACGTCGGGCTCACCGAGAGCGCGTGCAGGTCACCCACACGCTTCACTGAAGCGAGAGCCAACAAGAACACTGTCTTGAATGACAGATATTTGAGGCTAATCATTTGGATAGGCTCGAAAGGGGAACCTTTCATGGCCTCCAAAACCGTCGAGAGGTCCCATACAGGGACTAGGCATGGGCCGGTATAAGATTCTGACGGTATGATAATCCTGGATAAAAATATCACGGTTTCACGGTATCACGGTATTGTAATTACTGCTTTACAATGTTATATTTAAATGTCTGGGTAAAAAAACAACTCTTTTTTTTTTTCAACTGAACACAGTATATTTTATTTTAGGAAACATTTAGAACATTTTCTAACATTGAACATCAGGCAAAATAATTAAAATAAATAATTGAATCTTCTTAATTAAATTAAATTGCAGTCACTTGTGTGAGCCTAATCCTGCAGCTCAACAATAATCAACATAAATAAACATAAATAAAATTTTCAAAAACCTCCTTCTAAATGGAAAAAATGCAATCACTAATCAAAACAAAAACATGACCATTTGTCACAGTTCCAAAAATAAATAAATGTAGTCATTTTAGCAGCTCAACAATTTTTGTAGACATGCTCACTTTTTACACATTCTTTATTCAGTTCAGTCCAAGTTAAGATGCAGGAATGTGAGCATGTTCACCTTTCCTGGATTAAGTTTGGACCGGTGAGGTAAGAGGATATGTCCGCTACAACTGAACACCCTTTTTGAGGGCACACTGGTGGCTGGGATGCAGAGAAATTTTCTTGCTACCTTGCCAAGTAGAGGTAACTCTTGAGCATGAACTTTCCACCATGCCAGTGGGTCAGTATCAGAGGATATGGGAGGCTGAGACATATACAATTTAATCTCTGCTATCACTCTTTCTTTTAATGGGACATCTCCTTCTTTGACCATTTCTTGTTTTGCTGATGTAATTTTTTTGAGCAAGCAAGACAGAGATTTGTCTTTCTTCTTTGTTGCAGCAGAAGGGACAGTGGTTGTGGAAGTGCTGTTTCCTTGCTCTTGAGCAGTAGTGAAGGCAGGTAATTCTTGAGGTGGCTGTGATGTAATTTCTTCCAGTTTCACAGCTTCCTCTACAGTGAACATGACAGTCTCATCCTTGTTCTGCGAAAAGTTGCCCTTGAAACGGGGGATCAATGAAGCAAGCAATGTCAATCAGCTTACTGACATCCTCAGAGGAGTAACGCTGTTGCAGATCATCCCTCATTACTTTTTTCATTTGTTTTGTTAGGGCATCATCTTCCTCTTTTTCTTCCAGTATGCCAGTGATGTGCTCCATAACAGGCTTCAATGATGACAGGGTGGTCTTTGTTTCAGAAGCCAGTAGATCTGTGAAGTCATTTAGAGGCCTCAGAAGTTGGCAGACCATCTCCAAAGTGCGCACATCACTGTCTTTTGGCATTAAATGGCATGAGCTTCTGTCTGCTGCAAGCACTGCACAACAAGCCTGCTGCTGTTCCAGAAATCTTTCAATCATTTTGAAGGTGGACCCCCATCTTGTCACTACATCATGAATGAGTGATTTTTCCGGAATATTCAGAAGTCCCTGATTTTTCTTTAGTTCCCTCTTTCTTTTCCAGCTGCGAGAGAATCCTTGAACAAGATGCCTGCATGCTTGAACAGCGGATTCAACTCTTTGAAGTTTTAGCACTTTTACTATAGCCAAATTTAGGTTATGGCCAAAACAGCTGAGCAAAACACAGGGTAAGCCTTGGAATGCTTTTTTCATGTTTGACGCATTGTTTGTTGTGATGCTGGACAAATGGTCCCTTGTGATGCTCCACTCCTGCAGTATGTTTTCAAAAAATTCCAAGATGTTTTCAGCTGTGTGGTCGTCTGGAAAAAAAACAGCTTCGAGGCAGAAGGACTTCAATTCCCAATCTGGAGAGAGGAAATTAACTGTGAAGCTTATGTATGGTTCTCCACTACCACCACTGCTGATCCAAACATCTGTAGTAACAGAAAACCACACCCCTTCTGCCACTTGTTTTTGCACATGACCCCTGACTTCTGTGTACATCTTGGGGATTTGATTCTTTGAAAAGAATTTTCTTGATGGCACTTTGTATAAAGGTGTTCCTGTTTTCATTAGTTTTAAAAAACCAGGTTTCTCCACAGTTTGAAAAGGCATCATGTCTTTTGCAATAAAGTATGCCACCACACTGTTCAGGTCCTTTGCAGCCTTGGATGTGGGTGCATAAGCAAGCTGTTTCTCAAAAGTTTCTTGAATTGTTGGCTGACCTGCAGCTTTTTAGGAGGATGGTCCTTTGTTGCTGAAGCCACAGCTGCTCTACAAAGAAGAAAAACAAAGACTGACATGTTAAATTTAAGCTAAATCTGTAACTAGTCTTTTTTTTTCACTTCATCTTTTAATCAGTACACTTTTAAAAATAGATGTGATGTGGTAATTTACTAGATTTAACAAAAACAACTAATTACATTATTTAATTTTTTGTGTGTGTAAAAACAAATAGTACTGCTAAAAATATCAAAATAATGCTCTAAAATAAATGTTACTGTAGATGCATATTAACGCAGAGAGTGCGAGTGTACTGCACACATGCGCGCGCGCACACACACACACAGTCTCATCAGTTTACGAACACTCAAAGACACGTGAGAGCCAGCGAGGAGTTTTTTTTTTTAATGGCATGATTTTGAAAAGATGTTAACGTAGCAGAAGGCTTAAAAGCAAAGACGTGATTTCACCTTAACTTAATTATTGTACTAATGTTTAATCACAGAAACGTAACGTTAGTACATAGCCTGCTATTCCCCACTCTGTAAAGTAACGTGCAAGAGGAAATTATTTGATGTTAGCTAATGTTTATTAATTAGCCGTGTTATCTGACTCGGTAACTTAGATGTTTGCAAAAGTTCATTTCAAGACAGCTTTAAGTTAACAACTCACCTTGAATTTAGCGAAGAGTGCTGGATGGTGCTCCCGTAGATGAGAAATTATATTTGATGTATTGCCTCCTCTAGCAGCGACTCTTTTTAAACATGATTTGCATGTCGGTTGACCTTCCTCTTCCAAGCCGTGGTCGTCAGAATTTTTCCGATACCCAAAAAAATCCCACACCGCTGACTTGGTCTTTTTTGATGTGGGGAAAAGTTGTGGGGGTTCACCTCCTTCGGCCATCCTGAACTTAAATTACTGCTGAGTCTCACTGACTGCGGATCACGCGCACAATCACATACACGCGCCTGCCAGCAGTAACCGGTGGGGGAGGGGCTGCATTGTTTTCGCTGCAGGTACGCACACACACAATCTAGTAGGGAGTCCTGCGCTTTCACTTTGACGACACAAAAAATGCACATATTGTAGGAACGGTATAACTTTTTTTGTTTGCGCTTTTGAAACCGTGACTTTTTCAAACCGCGGTAAACCTTGAAACCGGTTATCATCCCATACCTAACAGGGACTGACGGAGGTCTGGAAGGATTCAGCCTCCTAGCTCCTCTAAGGAAGCGGATGACCAAATTATTCCTTGTCTCAGAAAACGCTGCGATAGCCGCCACGTAAACTTTAAGCGTGGAGGGGGCTCTGCCCTTATCCAACAGCTCCTGTAGGAAGGAGAGAACCTCCGTCACCTCACAACTAAGGGGTGAACGTCCCCGAGCTGTGCACCAGCTGGAGAATACTGACCACTTCGAGGCATATAGCCGTCGAGTCGACGAGTGATAGTATTTAGCACTCCCACTGAGAGATCAGCAGGTAACCGTTGAGCGCCCACACATGGAGGGACCACAACTCCAGTTGAGGGTGCCAAATCGAGCCCCTGGCCTGCGAGAGGAGGTCCCTCCTCAACGGCACTGGCCACGGGGCAGTGTCTGCTAACTGCATCAAATCTGGAAACCATGGTTGGTTCTTCCAAAGTGGTGCTACAAGCAGTACTGAGCATCTTGTTTCCCTCACCCGTTCTATCACCTGCGGAAGGAGGGAGACGGGGGGAAAAGCATAGAGCGGGCAGCGCGGCCACCCTTGTGACAGCGCGCTTTTATTCTTGGAAAAGAAAGCGGGGCAGAGAGCGTTTTCGTGGGACGCGAAGAGGTCCACTTCCGCCCTGCCAAATCTCTCCCACAGCAGCTGGACTGTCTGTGGGTGTAGAGACCATTTGCCCGTGGGAATGTTGTTTCTGGACAGTCTGTCTGGACCCAGATTCTGTAGCCCAGGCACATGAACTGCTCTCAGCGAGGAGCCCTTGATTTCGGGGACAAAAGCACGTCAGCGCGTTCTCTACTGCCAGCATTTCCAGACAGTTGATATGTTGGAGCTTTTCCCGTTCTGACCACAGGCCAAAGAACGGTCTGCCCTTGAGCAGCGCTCCCCATCCCGAAGTGGAGGCGTCCGTCGACACCATTTTCACTTTCGAGGAAGTCCCCAGGCTTACACCTGATTGGTACCAGTCGTTCGCTGTCCAGGGTTTCAAAGCTGTAACACAGCTCTGATTGACCTTGAGATGCAACTGACCGGCTATCCACGCTCTGCGCGGTACTCGCGCTTTCAGCCAGAACTGCAAGGGGCGCATGCGGAGCAGGCCCAACTGAAGAACTGGTGATGCTGAGGCCATGAGACCTAGCATCTTCTGAAATTCTCTGAGCGAGAAGCGGAGAGCGCTCGCTGCGCGCTGAATGCCCAAAGCGCGCTGTGGCGACAGCCGCGCCGTCATGGAGCCTGAGTCCAGAGCTATACCCAGCGAACTCTTCGTCCAGTTGACACTGAGACCAAGTTTCTCGAGGTGATCGAGTAAAATGGCCCTGTGTTCCACGAGCTCTGATCGTGATTCAGCCAGAATTAGCCAGTCGTCCAAATAGTTCAGCACTCGCATGCCTCTGAGTCCGAGAGGAGCGAGCGCTGCGTCCATGCACTTCGTTAATGTATGAGGAGCCATGGACAAGCCGAACGGCAGGACTGTATACTGGTATGTCTGGCCCTCGAAGGCGAATCTCAAGTATCGCCTGTGACGTGACGCTATCTTTATTTGAAAATACGCGTCCTTCAGATCTATCGACATGAACCAGTCTCCTCTGAGAATATGTGCGAGGAGTCCCCTGGTTGTAAGCATTTTGAAACTGCGTTTCGCCAATGATTTGTTCAGCTGTCTTAGATCCAGTATGGGTCTGAAACCTCCGTCTTTCTTGGGCACTAGAAAGTATCTGCTGTACAGCCCCCCTTCGCTTTGAGCTTGAGATACAGGCTCCACAGCCCCTTTGCTCAACAGTTTTGATATTTCGCCTTGAAGTAGGTGTGCTACTTCTGTTTTGACCGTAGTTTCGACGCGCGCTAAAAAGCGCGGAGGGCGTCGAAAAAACTGTAGCGAGTAGCCTCTCTTTATAATGTCTAGCACCCAATCCGAAACCCCTGGAAGCGCTGACCATGCATCTGCATGAATGGCTAAGGGTTGGATGCGAAGCGCGCTCTGTTGGCTGGGCAACGGCAGCGCTTCGATGTGCTGTAACATGGCCGTTAAGCCTGTGACATTTGAGGCGGGGAGCGCGCTGATCACAGCGGGCAGATCGCTCGTCCTCGACCCCTCCACGGTGCTTAACCGAGTGAGGGAGGGCTGAGCAGGTCCCGTGGGACTCGTGCTGTCTGTGAGTAATTGTGGGCTGTAAGCGTGTACATTTACTGCTTTTGACTCGCTGTCTGCCTGGGCAGAACGAACGTGCACGGGTTTCGTTTTTACAGAAACCACATGACGTGTGTGACATAGTGTTTGTGGGCACTGAGGAGTGGGCACGTTTACTATGTAGTCGCTTTTTTTGGGTGCGAGCCCTGTGTGAAGGGCTGTGCTTATATGTGGAGATGGGCACTGAGGAGTGGGCATCGTCACTACATTTATAGCACCATCGGCCGTGGCCGGGACACCAGAAATTACTTCTTTTTCGGGAAATATCTGGGTAGCCATGATAACGGTTTTTGTGTGCAGGCAAGCAGGCAACTGTACAGGCTTGCGCATTGCAAAAAACGCTGAGACGGTCACAATCCCTGGAACTGAAACAGCGGCGCGCTTGGGTGAGAGTTCGGCCGCGGCGGGACTCGTGCACCGGCGCTTTCCTAGGAGTGCTAGGATGGCTTCGGGGCTTCCGGCCTCACCGTAATCCTCTGCTGTGGTCCCCGCGGCGCGGGGTGCGACGGCCGGTAGAGCAAGAACGGGGTCTCGAGCTGCGTTGCTGACGCTGTTGCGATGAAGCAGCAGGAGGCGGGGGGTGTGGCTGAGAGCTTTGCGGGGCCGGTCTAGCACGACTCGCTGCAGAACCGGAGCGCTTCAGGGAGGAAGTGCTTGAATGCTTGCGACGCTTTCTGGTCCTCGACAAATCTCTCAATGAACTCATTGACAGAAGATCCGAAGAGGCCAGCGGGAGTCAGCGGGGATTCGAGGAACGCAGTGCGTTCAGACTCTGCCATGTCTGAGAGCGTCAGCCATAGATGCCTCTCAGCCACCGTAGCGGAAGCCATAATTCGTCCCATGGCCTGTGCAGCGGATTTAGTAGCGCGGAGAGAGAGATCCGAAGCACTCCTCAAATCCGCGAGAAAGATAGCCTCAGGTCCCATCTCGTCCAGCTTACGTAGGAGATCACCCTGGAATATCTGCAGCGTGGCCATGGTGTGTAGTGCAGACGTAGCCTGCCCAGCAGCAGAAAAGATCTGCACGAGCAGAAATGACGTAATGCGGCAGGCTTTAGATGGCAACACCGCTTTCGTCCGCCGTCCAGCAGAGGGCGGGCAAAGGTGCGTCGCTATCGCCTGTTCCACCGGCGGAAGTGACTGGTAGTTCCTGTTTTTAGCATCATCCAGTGTGGTGAATGCTAGTGAGACAGACGAACGAGTTCGCGCTGAATATGGAGCGTTCCAAGCCTTTGCCACCTCTTCGTGAAGCTCAGGAAGAAATGAGGCGGGCTTTGAGTTCGGAGAAGTACGCTCATCCGAAAGGAAACTACCATCCAGCCGGGAACGAGAGGGGGGCGCTGGTGCAGACCACTCGAGGTCGAGGCTCGTTGCGGCCAGCGTGAGCACTCGCATCAGCTCCTTCTCGATGTCAGCTCGTCTGCTGGGCAGAAGGTGCGAGATCCCCGGAGCTCGCCCAGCCCTCACTGCCCGAAGCTAGCAGAGAGCACGTGTCCTCTTCCCCCGACGCGGCCCTGAGATCGACTTCCTCGAAAGACGCGGCAGCAGACAGTGGGCGCTGACCATCAGGAAGCGATGCAGGGGAGGCCGGTGAAGCAGGGCGAACCGGCGAGCTCGGTTGAGCTGGAGACGGTTCCGAAATCCACTGGAAGTGGCGCTTTTTACGGCGCCGCAGCGCAGCGGAGAATGCAGGCTCAGAGAAAAAAGCCAAGCGAGTCCTCAGAGTCACCATTGGCAACAGCTCGCAGTGAGGGCATCCGCCGTCAGCGAGCGCGAGCGCTGCATGATCTTCAACCAGGCAGGAGACACAGATGACGTGACGGTCTCCCTCGCTGAGTGGGGCTCTGCACGAGCCGCAAGAAGGCATCTTTAAAAAGACGCAGCTCTTTTACGAGTGTGTGTCGCAGGGCGAACACACACAGGATAAAAGGAATTGAAAAGGATATGGGCGCCGGAGAGCGCAGCAGGAACGGCAGTGGAAGGCGGCGTTGCCAGCAGCTTCAGGAATGGCTCCTCCCGCTGAGATGCTTATCAGACGACGCGTTGCTTCTTCTCGTGATCAACGATGCTTGAGCTTCGCTGAAGAGATGAAAAATCAGGTGAGTCAGCCTTTTCGAGCTCCCTTTATAGGGCTAGGCCACACCCGTTTCGGGGGGAAGTGGCATGGAGGGCGCGAAGCCTCGATAGGCTTATGCAGTTGCCGCAGAGCAGCCAATGAGCGAGCGAGCCGTCTCGCCTATGGCTGTGTGCTGCTGCAAATGCGCTTTTACAATAATTCAAAATTAAGGAGATTTTTTTGCTTCAGTGTATCGTGAAAAGAGACTTTTCCGGTAGCGTCTTAGCTAAGACGCAGTACGAGAGATCTCTCGTAAGAGAACAAGAAATGAATAAAATTAAACCTGCACGATTAAATCTTTGAAACTCTAAAGAATGGACGGATTAATAAAACATCCTACGATTAAACTCCAGTTCTCTGATTATAATCAACAAAATTCACACGATGTAAAAAATAGCTTTAGTAATTGACAACTTAAGTGATTTTAAAGGGAGCCTTCTTTACTTGCTTTTAAAGTAGGGTAATATCATATGGCCTATTTCATTTTTTAGGCATATGGCCTAAAAAAAAAAAAAAAAGTCCCAGATTTATGATTTATCATTCATTTAGCAGTCAAATTTATAACTGCAACAAGATGATTAAAAAAAAACAGTAATGTTATTACCTTAATGCTGGAAATACCTTTATTTTTATTTATTTATTTATTTATTTAATACTAGCCCATCATACATCTAACCATCCACTCTGCGTTAAGAGCTGTTAAGATTAAAACTGGCAGCTCCGCTGTGAGTCAGTGTCATGGACGGAGGACCTGTTAATATATTTTCTAGTCTATATTTCCATCTTGTTATGCCGCTGGTTTAGTTTTTTTTTTCTTATAGAACTTATTTGTAAATAGAGCAGACACTTTCTGTGTGTCTACACCAGACACGAGAGTTGTCATCCGTGCCCCACAGCGAAAAGTGTGTCTAAACTTGATGACATAACACTATTGTGTCACTATTGTATTTGTATTGTGTCAAATCATCTGAACACAGTGTCAGAACATTTCATCATAAACAGAACGAGCATCAGTTCACTGATGGGGATCGAGTCCAGTGTATCCATCACTGTGTTCTGTTGTCTTTTGTTGGATTGCTCCACTTGTGTCCGATGTAGACCTGGCGTGCGTTTTTTATTGTTTTATTTTACAGCCCTGCTTGTTTTAATGTTTTTATTAAATATCTGTATTGACTGCATGGTCATATTATCGTATTATTTACTGCCATGCGACCTACAAAAGTAAAGCTTGGCGAGTCGATCAACGAGCATTGCTGCAGGTTGATTTTTGGCGGATATGCTGTGCTTGTGTTCCGCGGTCTTCATTTCGTCAGGTGAAACATCTCTCTCACTCGCAGCAGAGTCTGTGAGCAGCAACAACTTCCCCTCCGCGCGCACTGATACCAGAAACACGCTCCGCCTTCACTCCATGGATAAAGTATTTCAGTATGTTTGAAATGTTATGTTCATAACGTAGCATATACAATAATAATAAAAAAAATAAGAGTTTCAAAGTGGCTTAAGCTATTTTGTGTAAACTTTTTCCCTATATCACATGCCAAACTAATAACATTGTAAGCATTAAATCTTTAATTGCTGCTTTCTGCTGTGAACATTTTGTTTGTGATAGAAATAACAGTACGTTTTTGTCAGTTATTTTATCTAAACAGATCGATTAACTTCTTCAATATTTCAAAATCAGATAGCATGCTGATAATGTAGTAGCACTGTAAGATTACATTTGTTTGAACGCATTATTGCTAAAGTGATTGCTTGTGAATCTGTTTAAATCATGTTTTAACCCGAAAATAATCAGTAAAAGAAACAGACAAACTCTTAACATCCCACTCGACTCTTGCAGTCACTGTAACCTTCTGATCAAGCTAAATATGTTTAACATGAATTCTTGCTGAATATGCAGTTATATTATGGGCTGTTGGCATGAATTGTACTCGTGATGGAGGCATCTTGGAGCGAGTGAAAACCACGACGCTCATATTCAAGTGTTTGTGCAAAACTTATTAATGCGCATTAATGACAGGGAGGCGTCGTCTCGTCACTTAAAGGCCATCTTTCAATTTAACTGTATAACTTAATTTATACGGAATCTTGTATGAAAATATTAATTTAAAAAGAAATACATAAGAATACATATGTTTTACAACACCCAAATTTTACAACACCCAAACCCCGGAAATTAAGAAAAAAGTGTACCTATTCTAAGCTACGCTCCAAGAAACCACCTTTTCCCAGAGAACGCGTCATATGACGTAACGACAGGCAAACATAGGCGCTGCCGCTCTGGTTCTCAGTGTGGGTTTAGGTCATGGGTGCCCAACCCTGCTCCTGGCGATCTACTGTCCTGCAAAGTTTAGCTTTTAATTTAGCCTTTAATTTTTAAGTGAGTCTGAAGACCTTAATTAGTTGCATCAGGTGTGTTTGATTAGGATTGGAGCTGAACTTTGCAGGACAGTCGATCGCCAGGAGTAGTGTTGAGCACCCAGGGTTTACGCAGTCTGAGAGGTGGTAACAGAAAAGAGAGTTTGTCGTTATCGTTAATATAGTAGGTTTTTGTAACAATGACTGTATTTACATGAACAGCATATTCCCGTCCTAACCGGAACACTAACTGATTTCATACACGTACTCCGCAGTACATGCGAGCTAATGTCCGTCGGAAATACTAAGAGGTGGGTAGTATAACAGCCGGCTAAGTTCGGAATTCCAGCTGGCCGGTTATGTTGTTCAGATATACGGCCCAAACGCTTGACATCTAAAAAAAAATCTTACGTGGGGGCAGACCATTTTTTAGTCTAAAACCAAAACGACAGTCCTATATAAACCGGTTCAGCAAGTGAAAGCCTCATAAGACACTGTCCATATGAAAGAGCAATTCACACCTTTATCTCGACGCCCACAAGCCATACATAACTACCCCCAAAAACCCAACCCCCTCCAGCTGAACTGAATTCGGTCTGTTTTTTGGCTGTGAAGAACGGTGTGTTACTGTTATTATTATAATCATTGTTATTTGTGATCATGGGTGTTTGCGGAAGGCTTTAAGACCAATCGGAATCCTCTGTTCCTGCCTCACAGCGCGCGGGACTCCGCTTCACTGTCTGCGGTTTGACTTTACTGAATCAGATTGAGGCGAATACAACTTATTGATCACGAGCCCAACATTTTGCAAGGCAGGAAAACATTCATTCTAACAGAAGGAAGATGTATTTCATTGAGCTAATGTTGTTAAATATATATATATATCTATCTATATATATATATATATATATATAGAGAGAGAGAGAGAGAGAGAGAGAGAGAGAGAGAGAGAAACTAGTCTAGGGCTATTCTTAAACATGGAGCTCATTATATTGAAGTACAAATCCAAACACCAGAAACGTTATGCATTTTATGAATAATGAAATGTTATAAAAAGTATGCATTTTACTTATTCACATGCTGTATGGTTGAAATGATATTTTAGTTTACAACTTTAAGTTCTGTTGTTTAAAAAAAATGCTGTATTGTCCAATGTTTCATAAACCTTCAGTTGTTATATGCTCTAAAATCCATGCCATTAGTAATTTCACAGTATTTTCACCTCCTAAATCACTAACCTTTAAAGTCACAATTCTATAATGGTCAAAATTACTCAGGCCAATGGTATTTTTTAATGACATTTTTTTTTTTTTTTTTTAAATAATTGTAGCCTACATAAATAGGTAAAGCAAAACAAATATTCTGATCATCCCTTATTTTTTCCTTTATTTTCTTAAAGAATAAACACGTATTTTTACAAGAATAAACATGATAACATATTATTAATTAATAAAAATAATTTAAGCAATTAAAACCTTTTTTTTGTTACTTGAATTTAAATACTATTAAACTAACTTTAAACTCTCAAGGAGTTTATAAGTAAAAATGGTAAAATATCACAGTGCATGAACTTGTGTTAACAATATAATTAGAACTAACAATATAATTAGATTTTTTTTAAATGAACAATTCCTGTATAAAATGGGACAGCAACCTTTATATCAAACATTTTTAAATCGTCCACAGCTGAGCAACGCGAGAGGGGGATCTGCGCCAGACCGCGTCAAGTGAATGTAATGAACGAAGTCATTTTCAGATGCAATGAAAAAAAAAAAAAACCTTGATAGCCTAGCCTAGGCTCTGTTCTGAAGTATAAAATAATTATAATTACTGCTAACCCAGAGTAACAAATTTTAACGGATTAATCGCCTATTTTCATTTGCTGGATGTTTTCTTTATTTTTTAAACACGCTAAAAACTAAATTAAGTTTGTCAGAGGAAAAAAATATATGAGTCGTGTATAGGTTTCATTTTAACGGATTAATCACCTATTTTCGTTTGCTGCATGTTTTTTTTTTAAACGCTAAAAAATAAATCAGAGTTTGTGAGAGGAAAAAATATAAGTCAGGTATAAGTTGCATTATATTACATTTAGAAATAATAACGGCTTGCCTAATAATGTTATAATGTACCAACAGGATATATTTAGTTCCCTTCACTTTACAACAAATCCTTTTAAATTTAACAAATTTATCAGAACAAAACAAAAATTAAAAATATATAAATCTAATGGTCAAATATAATTGCAGTATATAATAATAATATAGGCTTAGTAATAAAAAAAAATAATAATAATAATTTAAAGCGAATAATTTTTTTTTTTTTATGTTACAATGTTATATTAGAATGTTACAATGTTAGCACTCGTTAGCTTGTCATTAGCGTCTTCATTCGAACCTATCGCTGTTTTCTTTTCTCCTCTCCCTCGCTCCAGTTTTTCACAAGTTCATCAAACAACCGCAGTAAGAATTTTCATCAAGCACGGTGAGTAATGGCTTCTCCTATCATTGTTTCTTGCACCTCTTGCCACATGTACAGTTTATCTATCTCTGTCGCTGATGAGGGATTCACATGTGATAAATGCAGGGAAATAGTTAGGCTGACAGAGAAGATTTCAGAATTAGAGACACGCATCCAAACTTTAATTGAGGACAGTAAAAATGTTAGGGCTCTAGATACGGCTTTGGATGCGTCTAGCTCAGGGATTCCTGTACATTGTTCGGTTCCGGAAACAGAGCCCCAGCAGCAGGGCAACTGGGTGACGGTGAGGCAGCGTAGTCGTGGGTCAAAACACCGCTCTTCTGTTCCGATCAAAACATTAAACAGGTTCTCCCCACTCAGTGATGCACCCACTGAGAAACCTGATGAAAGTGCTCTAGTTATTGGTGATTCTATTGTACGGAACGTGAATATAGAGACACCAGCCACCATAGTCAAATGTGAAGTGACATTCAGCCAAGTATGGTGACCCATACTCAGAATTTGTGCTCTGCATTTAACCCATCCGAAATGCACACACACAGAGCAGTGAACACACACACACACACTGTGAGCACACACCCAGAGCAGTGGGCAGCCATTTATGCTGCGGCGCCCGGGGAGCAGTTGGGGGTTCGATGCCTTGCTCAAGGGCACCTAAGTCATGGTATTGAAGATGATGATGTTTACCGGGAGCCAGAGCGCCTGACATCTTGGCAAATTTAAAAGTGCTGGCTAATGCTAAACGTAAATACAGTAAGATTGTTATTCATGCCGGCGCTAATGATGTTCGACTTCGCCAGTCGGAGATCACTAAAAATAACATTAAAGAGGTGTGTGAACTTGCAAGCACGATGTCAGACACTGTAATATGCTCTGGTCCCCTCCCTGCTTACCGTGGTGATGAGATGCATAGCAGATTGTCATCATTCAATGGCTGGATGTCTAAGTGGTGCCCACAGAATAACATAGGTTTCATAGACAATTGGACGAGCTTTTGGGGCAGACCTGACCTGTTTAAAAGAGATGGTCTTCATCCCTCCTGGGGTGGCGCCACTCTTCTCTCTAGAAATATGGCAAATAGTCTTAGTGTTTATACTTGACTAACTGGGGCCCAGGTCAGGAAGCAGACAGACTGGCTAAACCGACCGTCTGCTAGCTGCCTCCCGTCACAGAGGTCAGTTAATTCTCAGCACATAGAGACTTTTTCACCTAGATATCACACTATAGAGACTGTGTCTGTTCCCCGAACTAGAAAAAACAAAAAACATCCAAACCAAGTTAAGATTAACAATTTAATTGAGGTTCAACAAATAAAAAACAGAAGCAATATGGATAAACAAATGATAAAGCTTGGCTTATTGAATATCAGATCCCTTTCTACGAAAACACTTTTTGTAAATAATATGATCACTGATCATAATATAGATGTACTCTGTTTGACAGAAACCTGGCTAAAACCTGATGATTACATTATTTTAAATGAGTCCACCCCCCAAGATTACTGTTATAAACATGAGCCACGTCTAAAAGGCAAAGGTGGAGGTGTTGCTTCAATTTATAACAACATTTTCAGGATTTCTCAGAGGGCAGGCTACAAGTATAACTCGTTTGAAGTAATGGTACTTCATATAACATTATCCAAAGAAACAAATGTTAATGATAAATCCCCTGTTATGTTTGTACTGGCTACTGTATACAGGCCACCAGGGCACCATACAGACTTTATTAAAGAGTTTGGTGATTTTACATCTGAGTTAGTTCTGGCTGCAGATAAAGTTTTAATAGTTGGTGATTTTAATATCCATGTTGATAATGAAAACGATGCATTGGGATCAGCATTTATAGACATTCTGAACTCTATTGGTGTTAGACAACACGTTTCAGGACCTACTCATTGTCGAAATCATACTAGATTTAATACTGTCACATGGAATTGATGTTGATGGTGTTGAAATTATTCAGCCAAGTGATGATATTTCAGATCATTATTTAGTTCTTTGCAAAATTCATATAGCCAAAATTGTAAATTCTACTTCTTGTTACAAGTATGGAAGAACCATCACTTCTAACACAAAAGACTGCTTTTTAAGTTATCTTCCTGATGTATCCAAATTCCTTAGCATATCCAAAACCTCAGAACAACTTGATGATGTAACAGAAACTATGGACTCTCTCTTTTCTAGCACTTTAAATAAAGTTGCTCCTTTACGCTTAAGGAAGGTTAAGGAAAACAGTTTGACACCATGGTATAATGAGCATACTCGCACCCTAAAGAGAGCAGCCCGAAAAATGGAGCGCAGCTGGAGGAAAACAAAACTAGAGGTATTTCGTATTGCTTGGCGGGAGAGTAACATATCCTACAGAAAAGCATTAAAAACTGCTAGATCCGATTACTTTTCTTCTCTTTTAGAAGAAAACAAACATAACCCCAGGTATTTATTCAATACAGTGGCTAAATTAACGAAAAATAAAGCCTCAACAAGTGTTGACATTTCCCAACACCACAGCAGTAATGAGTTTATGAACTACTTTACTTCTAAAATCGATACTATTAGAGATAAAATTGCAACCATTCAGCCGTCAGCTACAGTATCACATCAGACAGTGCACTATAGACCCCTGAGGAACAGTTCCACTCATTCTCTACCATAGGAGAGGAAGAATTGTATAAACTTGTTAAATCATCTAAACCAACAACATGTATGTTAGACACTATACCATCTAAGCTCCTGAAAGAGGTGCTTCCAGAAGTCATAGATCCTCTTCTGACTATTATTAATTCCTCATTGTCATTAGGACATGTCCCCAAAACCTTCAAACTGGCTGTTATTAAGCCTCTCATCAAAAAACCACAACTTGACCCCAAAGAACTAGTTAATTATAGACCAATCTCGAATCTCCCTTTTCTGTCCAAGATACTAGAAAAGGTGGTATCCACACAATTATATTCCTTCTTAGAGAAAAATGGTATATGTGAGGATTTCCAGTCAGGATTTAGACCGTATCATAGTACTGAGACTGCTCTTCTTAGAGTTACAAATGATCTGCTCTTATCATCTGATCGTGGGTGTATCTCTCTATTAGTTTTATTGGATCTTAGTGCTGCGTTTGACACAATTGACCACAACATTCTTTTGCATAGACTTGAATACTTTGTTGGCATCAGTGGAAGTGCATTAGCATGGTTTAAATCGTACTTATATGACCGCCATCAGTTCGTAGCAGTGAATGAAGATGTATCCTATCGATCACAAGTGCAGTATGGAGTACCTCAAGGCTCAGTACTAGGGCCGCTACTCTTCACGCTTTATATGTTACCCTTGGGAGATATCATCAGGAAACATGGTGTTAGCTTTCACTGTTATGCTGATGATACTCAGCTCTATATTTCTTCGCCGCCCGGTGAAACACACCAATTTGAAAAACTAATGGATTGCATAGTCGATATAAAAAACTGGATGACGAGTAATTTCTTACTGCTAAATTCTGAAAAAACAGAGGTGTTAATTATAGGACCTAAAAACTCTGCTTGTAATAACCTAGAACACTGTCTAAGACTTGATGGTTGCTCTGTCAATTCTTCATCATCAGTTAGGAACATAGGTGTGCTACTTGATCGCAATCTTTCCTTAGAAAGCCACGTTTCTAGCATTTGTAAAACTGCATTTTTCCATCTCAAAAATATATCTAAATTACGGCCTATACTCTCAATGTCAAATGCAGAAATGTTAATCCATGCATTTATGACCTCAAGGTTAGATTATTGTAATGCTTTATTGGGTGGTTGTTCTGCACGCTTAGTAAACAAACTACAGCTAGTCCAAAATGCAGCAGCAAGAGTTCTTACTAGAACCAGGAAGTATGACCATATTAGCCCGGTCCTGTCAACACTGCTCTGGCTCCCTATCAAGCATCGCATAGATTTTAAAATATTGCTTATTACTTATAAAGCCCTGAATGGTTTAGCACCTCAGTATTTGAATGAGCTCCTTTTACATTATAATCCTCTACGTCCGCTACGTTCTCAAAACTCAGGCAATTTGATAATACCTAGAATATCAAAATCAACTGCAGGCGGCAGATCCTTTTCCTATTTGGCGCCCAAACTCTGGAATAACCTACCTAACATTGTTCGGGAGGCAGACACACTCTTGCAGTTTAAATCTAGATTAAAGACCCATCTCTTTAACCTGGCATACACATAACATACTAATATGCTTTTATTATCCAAATCCGTTAAAGGATTTTTAGGCTGCATTAATTAGGTAAACCGGAACCGGAAACACTTCCCATAACAACCTATGTACTTGCTACATCATTAGAAGAATGGCATCTACGCTAATATTTGTCTGTTTCTCTCTTGTTCCGAGGTCACCGTGGCCACCAGATCCAGTCTGTGTCCAGATCAGAGGGTCACTGCAGTCACCCGGATCCAGTACGTATCCAGACCAGATGCTGGATCAGCACCTAGAAAGGACCTCTACATCCCTGAAAGACAGCGGAGACCAGGACAACTAGAGCCCCAGATACAGATCCCCTGTAAAGACCTTGTCTCAGAGGAGCACCAGGACAAGACCACAGGAAACAGATGATTCTTCTGCACAATCTGACTTTGCTGCAGCCTGGAATTGAACTACTGGTTTCGTCTGGTCAGAGGAGAACTGGCCCCCCAACTGAGCCTGGTTTCTCCCAAGGTTTTTTTCTCCATTCTGTCACCGATGGAGTTTCGGTGCCTTTAACTATCATTTTTGCATTATTGACACTGTTTTCCTAATGAATGTTGTTCAGTTGCTTTGACGCAATGTATTTTGTTTAAAGCGTTATCTAAATAAAGGTGACATTGACATATCATAATGTTATTGTTGTTTTACTTCCTCCTTTTATCTCATTTTACAATTACATTCATTTCACAATCCGCACCTTTGCGCCACCTGGCGGTAGTTTTGCGAATGATTTTAACACGCGACTGAATTACAGTTACCGCCGCGGCATCGCATCGGTAATGCCCAATTAGTCTGGCCACCTACTGTATATATATATATATATATATATATATATATATATATATATATATATATTGTGGCGGGGTGAAGAAGGACACGACGCGGAGGTACAGGTGAGTTCCCCGAAGGGTGGATTTTATTAATAAATAGATGGCAGAAGGCGGTGGCGTGAGGTGGTTTGGTGCAGGGTGCTCGGCTTCCTCTTCAGTGTGTGCGCTGTGGCGGTGTGGGTCCGTTGTGCTCTCCCGTGTGCGGTGGGGCTGGCGGTCACACACTGCTCTCTGTAAGCAAGACAGACAATTAGGATTAGCCGGGTTTCGTGGAGAGATCTCTCACCTCTGTGTTCGTTTGCTGTGTTTAAGAAGGCAGCGCTTGATGGGGCGCAATTGTGGCCGCTCAGCTCGTGACAAGCAGGTGCACGTGTGACTGCTCGGTTTCCAGGGCGACGCTGATGAGAGCTCGCGACACGTGTCTGAGCTCGGAGACTTCGTTGAGGCAACGGAAGTCATTACTGAAGCGGAGGGTGCCGTTGGGCTTCGGAACCATGACGATGGGGCTGGACCATGGGCTGTGAGATGGTTCAATTACCCCTAACCTCAGCATCTCCTGTACGTGGGTCTGCCCAGGCTGGGGAGAGAACACATCCGGAACCTGACTGACCAGGTGCTGCAGCTCTGTCTTCTGGGCGGCGGAGAGTTGAGGGTCCATGTCCACAACCACGGGAGTCAAAGGCGGTGTAGGCCGAGAGCTGAGGCCCGGTTCCGATCCAGTGCTTCAGAAGGTTAACCCTCTGGAGTCGATTAACGCGGATACGCGTTATGAGTCATTTTCTCCTGATAACCCCGAAAAGAACTTAAATTACACTTTCAGTTTTAATCGTACAGATAAGAGCAATAATAATAATAACAATAAATTTTTTTTGTAGAAAATAAGATTGTTAAAAGGATTTCTGAAGGATTGTGTGACTGGAGTAATGATGCAAAAAATTAGTTTGAAAGTCAGCTTTGATTGTTCCTGACAAACTGTTTAACTGCTCCCCCAAGTGGATATTAAATTATGTTGTGGGATAATTAAATATATTTTAAATAAACTACAAACATAAAATTATATAGATTTATTTTGTCTTCACATTCTTTCTTGTAACTCCTTCCTCTCAGTGGCACAGATGACTGAATGGCTCATTATGCAGCTCATTATGCAGGCCTTTGTCTTCTCAGGTGTAAATCACAATGATATTCATGATAGTTGACACCTACTCGCATATGACTTTTACCAACAAAAAGTGTCTTAGAAATTTTAAATCAATATATTGTTTTCTGTGAGTGAGTAAACAAGATGATTTTCTCATAATTTAGACAGAAAAATTCTAGGCTACAAGCTCCAGTTCTCAAAAATCCTGGGAACCATTGTTCTTTATGTGTTTTTTTGCCTTATTCAAGTGTTTTAACATTTTTAGTTTTTCAATAACCACGCATAAAATTTTTTTTCTCAAAAACAAAATCATGTACGTACAATAATTTCACATATTATTATAGCCCAGTTTGTCCTGATTACAGTGAGATTAGACTTTACCCATTTAGATATTTATAAGAAACTGAAAAAAGCACAAATGTCAGGGCATGACAAAACTTCTCCAGGCCCCAAAAATACCCTTAGACTCCAGAGGGTTAATGTGATAGAGCTGGTCCTCCCTCCGTCTTCCGGGCTGCCGCACACAGTACGTCACGGACCTTTTCGGTTACGGTGTATGGCCCCTGCCAGGTGGCCAAGAACTTGCAGGCGGCTGTGGGGACCAGCACCAGAACATGGTCTCCTCGCTGGAACTCCCGTGGTTGGGCCGCCCGGTTATAGTGTCGCTGCTGGGCCTGTTGAGCCTTAACAAGGTGCTCCCGGACGATGGGCATCACTCGGTCGATCCGCTCCCGCATCTCACGCACGTGCTCCACAGTGGTACGGTGTACGACCAGCTGTTGTTCCCAGGCCTCTCAGGCAACATCGAGCAGACCCCGGGGTTGGCGGCCGAAGACTAATTCGAACGGGGTAAAGCCGGTGGAGGCCTGAGGGACCTCCCCAACACCGAAGAGTACGTATGGCCGATCGACGAGCCAGTTGGTCTGGGGGTGGTACACCGTGGTGCGGAGCTGCTGGACCTTCAAGAGCTTGCAGAGGTCTGCCATCATCCGGGACATGAAAGGGGTGCCCTGGTCAGTCAGGATCTGGGAAGGGATGCCGACTCGACTACACAGTAGGAAGAGTTCCTGTGCGATGGCTTTAGTGGTGGCTTTTCGGAGATGGATGGCCTCAGGGTAGCGGGTGGCATAATCCACGATGACCAGGATGTGTTCGTGTCCCCAGGCAGACTTTGGCAGCGGCCCCTCTAGATCCATCCCGATCCGCTCGAAGGGCACCTCAATGATGGGCAGCGGTAAGGACCGGCACCGGCAGATCCTTGACCAGCATGACGTCTATGGGCCAGGCGCCGGGTGCTGCGGCGATGGTAACCCGTCGTGCTGGCACGTCCCTGGTGTCACCGTGCTCACAGGTGATGGAGAGCTTCGTTTTGGCTTCGGGCTGCGGGGGTAGGATCAACGTCTTCACGAGGCTGACCGCGTTGCCAGAGTCCAGAAGGGTGAGGAAGGGGCATCCGTTCAGCTCCACCTCCGCCCGCGGCGCATTCTCCGTGTGCACGGTGTAGCCTGCCAAGGTCGTCGCGGAGAGCGGGGTGCTTCGGTGGGAATGGGCTCATCTTGAGGACCGGGAACCGCCGGCCTGCTCACTGGTCGCTGGGTGCCCTCCGGCGAGCGCCGCTCCTGGACCTCCCTTCGGGGACACGGCAGCGTTCTCTCCCCAACCTCCCGGTGTTGGGTGGCCTCCGCCAGCTCTCTGGCCTCATACATATACACACACACAAGTACAAATAAACTGGTAGTGTAATATTTATTATATTTTCCCAACAACAACAACAAAAAACAGGATCAAGAGGGTACTACTTATAGCACAAAATGTATTGACACATTATAGTGACCAATAATCTGAATACTTTAACAAAACAAAAACTCATAATTGAACCAATAGAATAATCTTTTTGTGTTTCCCTAAAAACAGCCCTTAAGAAATAGTAAATGATATGAAAACCTTTGAAGTTGATTTTAGCTTAATCAAAGTCAATAGAAGTCAATTGGATTTGGTAAAGGAACATGCCAAGAACGTGCTTGGGGTGTACATTCCCCTAAAAACACCAGTTAAGAAACAGTAAAGAATGTGAAAACCTTTGAAGTTGATTTTAATTTTAAAGTCAATCCAAGTCAAAACCTGGCAAGTAATTGGAACAGGAACAGGCCAAAACCATTTCAGAATCTTCAAACTGATGCAGGTTTAGTCTGAAAGATCTCAAAGTCTCTTGGAGTGGTAGTTGCATTTGATCTCTATGGAGACAGAAACCTCTAGCACTTTATCAAAAAGATCTTAATTTGTGTTTAGAAGATGAACGAAGGTATTACGGGTGTGGAACGACACAAGGTTAATAAATGACAAATTTCTTTTTTTTGGGTGAACTAACCCTTTAAGGAGAGAGTAAATGGGGAGACATTTTGAGCTTGAAGAGGCGGCAGGCATTTTTATATCTAGCAGCCTGTTAAGTCACAAAAAAGGGCTTTACTGCACATAACTCTGGGTTATTGTTCTTTCTTAACCTTATTTTAACTCAGGTAAATTTAAAGGGTTAGATCACCCCAAAATGAAAATTCTATTATTAATCATTCACCCTCATGTTGTTCCAAACCCATAAGACCTTCGTTTATCCTAATGCATGTTTATTAAAACACAAATGAAGAACTTTTTTGATGACTGAATGCTGTCAGATTTCCTTCCATAGACTGCCTTTACAACTACCACTTTGAAGCTTCAAAAACTTCATAAAGAGATCTGAAAATTAATCCATATAAATAGAGCGGTTTAGTCCAAATTTTCGGAAAAGAATTGATCAATTGTTATGATCAGCTAACACAATCCAAAGAACCTCTTCTGGAATCTCAAATGTGCTGCGTAACAAATGAGGTTCATTCTTGTATGTTACACAGCAAGCAAGTTAGCTGATCAATTTTTACATGCGAGTAAAAGCTTAAATGACATTTTTTCATCAAAAGCTATCAATTCTCTTCAGAAAATTTGGACTAAACAGCTCTATTAATATTGATTAGTTTTCTGATCTCTTCATGACGGTTTTGAAGCGTCAAAGTGGTAGTTGCAAAAGCAATCTATGGAAGGAAATCTGACAGCATCTTGTCATCAAAAAGATCTCCATTTGTCTTCTGAAGATGAACGAAAGTCTTACGGGTTTGGAACAACAGGAGGGCGAGTAATTAATTAGGGCTGTGCAATTATTCGCATTCGATTGTTCATTAGTAGTAAATCACCATCAACTGCTTTCAGATTGAGCTGCTTTCACTACACAGAGCCATAGTTCACTGACAAGCTAGGATATATCGTCTGTATTATCGAACGCAATATTGCCTATTGTCAGTGAACTATGGCCCTGTGTAGTGAAAGCAGCTCAATCTGAAAGCTGGTGATTTACAACTAATCATGGTCCAGCTTTACTGACGAGATGCGCATAACGATCAGAAGTGATTAATTAACATATACTATAATTAATGACATTTTCATTTTGGGGTGATCTAACCTTTTAAGAATGCACAATTTCATAGCCTTTATAGGTTATGAGCAGCATTCATAATCTATGGCAAAGACACAGCAAATATGCCAAAAAAAAAAAACCTGGGTAAATTACGAGCAATGCGAAACATGAATCAAGATAACCCAGGTTTGTCTGGTGTTTAGAATGGTTTAGTTTAAATGGTTAGTTCACCCAAAAAATTTAACTCATAAATTACCTATCACCTACCTAACACTTTTGTTTATCTTTGTAAAACAAATTAAGATCTTTTAATGAAATCTGAGAACTTTGTCACTCCACTGACAGCCTACCCAACTAGGACTTTAAAGTCCCAGGAAGGTAGTAAAGACATCAAGTAATCCATGTGACTCCAGGGGTTTAACCTAAATTTAAATAAATATCTTATTTGAGACGGGGGAGAGTGACTGAAAAGGCTCTGTCACCCTTAGTTTTCATATGCGAACGAGGTACAGATAAAAGAGCCCTGTCAGCAGATCTTAAAAGACTGGTAAATGACAAAGGGATGATACGATCTTTAAGATAACATGGAGCTTGATTGTTAAGAGCTTTAAAAACAAACAACAGTATCTTAAACTGAACCCTAAAATGGACTGGAAGCCAGTGAAGAGAAGCTAAAATTGGAGTGACATGGTCATATTTTTTTTCCCCAGTCAGCAGGCTTGCAGCTGCATTTTGTACCAACTGGAGGTGTGAAAGCGATGACTGAGGAAGACCTGAGTACAGTGAATAGGGGAGGTCTAGGACTTAATGCAATAATTTTGAATTGTGAAAGACATTACACTTTCTTCATACTTTGAATACGGAAGGTGGTCTGGCGGAAGCTAGATATTTTACTTCATAACTTGTTGAATATGGATCTTTTATTTATTCATTTTTTTTACACAAAATGTATCGCTTCGCTTCCTAAGGCCTTTATTAACCCCCCGGAGTTGTGTGGAGTACATTTATGATGGATGAAGGTGGATGGAAGCAAATCCTTCAGCTTCATACTCGTGACCCCTGTTCACAGCTATTATAAAGTTATGAATTTAATTGTAATTTTAAAGTGAACTAATCCTTTAACATCCTGATAAGACACTAACCCAGCAAAATGAGACGGGGACTTAAGGTAGATTAAGTTTCTTTTCAACATTAGCTTTGGATGCAGCAACCTGTAGAGGACACAGAATACACAAGTCAGAATAAATAATATCATTTAGCAAAGGAGAAAGAAGAAAACTAAATACTCACATCTGCATGCAACACCAGTCCATCTTCAGGTTCCTGAAAATGGGACATTAGAAGCTTGACATGCCATCTCTGTGTTTTCAGACTGGGAAAGGACATCCTTCACCTTTTCATTCTTTGATTAGTTCTTGACGTACTCAATGATAGCGTTTCCACATTCAATAATGGACATCTCGAAAGCATTCAGAACATCAATGTCAGTGAGCAACTTAAAGTGGGCACAGATAGACTTCTGGTGGAAGAGTAAAAAACAGAATGTAGTCTCCATGAGAGTTTTTACTTCTGCTCTCTCCACACCTCCAATTCCCTCATGGCTGTAAATCTGTGTCTGTTGTCTCTTCTGGTGGAAGCTGCAGTTCAAATCTCACACAGCCATAGGTGTCCGATGGTCCTCTTTTGCATCCTGAGTTTGGCTTTGCTGTATGACAGACAAAGCTTCTCACGGTTAAAATTTTCCACTCAAGTCTTTACTTGAATTAGGAGAGATGTATATCCCTCCTATTAATGAGCCATTTGGAAATTTGTCTCCAAAAGTGTTAAGGTACTCCCTTGCAATCTTCTGACAGATTGTAAGACACTGTGCACGTGTTGGGGAAACTTCAAACTTTCGCATTTCGTCAACCAAAACTCTAACCATTTGGCTCGGATTTCAGGAGGCATGTTGTCCCAAGGGACTTGAAAACTTTCAGCCCACGTCTTGGAAATGCTGGCCATTTGTGTAGAGGTCAGGCTTGGCCTGGAAGTCTCTGAGTGAGATCCAAGGCAAGACAGACTGTGTGTTGAGGTTGAGGAAGAAGGTAAAGAACACACTGGTAGAGCTGGTAGTACTTCAAAATTCAGAGTGACCATCTCTGTTTCTGAAAGGATTTAAAATATCACAGCATAGAGAAAAAGTAGTAAAGAGATTAAAAGAATGAGATATCAGTTATATTTCTGATTCATTCAAAATATGCTGAAAGTACAAGAAATGTATACATGACAAATTCCATTAAAATATTTCAAGGGCTTGAAGTATGGACAATAATTTATTTGATGTGTTTTGTTGAAGCAAAAAAAGTACAATAAAATAGATGTAGTGGGTCAGGTGGTGAGTTTGGGAAGTGTACCTTTAAGGTTTGCTGATTATTGGGATCAGGTGGCGTAAGTGACGTGTCCCTTTAAATGTGGGGAGATATGAACAGGAAAAACATGCGGTGTGAGTTGAAGGGTGAGTCTTATTGTGTATCAGTTGTGCAAACGGGAGGAGCTCGGTCTGACAGCTGCTTTTATGGTGTTCAGTAAATGGAACCAGCAGTGACTATCTTATAGAGACTTGCTTTCACAATAGCAAGTGATTGGACGCAGGTGTTGCAGCAATGTAAGTAACGCAAGTCTTGCTGGAAGTTCATGCCGGTTTGTTGTTGATATTTAATTCATTGAGCCGCTTAACACAGCTCTTTGTTTGTTTTGTAGCTCGGGCTGGTATCTGCATTTATGGTGTCCAGTAAATGGTACCAGCAGTAGAGCACGTACAGAAACTTGCGGTCATCATAGTAAGGAGTGATCTTACACAGGTGTTGCGCTCAACGTAAGTGGCGCAAGTCTTTGTGGAAGTTCACGCCAGTTCGTTGCGTGATATTAAAGTCATTGAGCCGCTTACCACAGCTCATTGTTTGTTTGTTTTGTAGCTCGGTCTGGGGTCTGTGTTTATGGTGTCCAGTAAATGGTACCAGCAGTAAAGAGCTTACAGAACTAGCGTAGTGATCTTACGCAGGTGTTGCAGCAACGTAAGTAACGCTGACCTTTTTTTTTCCTTTTAGATAAAATGTATAATTGTTAGCGCTGATTGTTTCCTGTTTTGTTAATATGTATGAATAGAAGCAACAATAGAGAGTGTGCACAGCTTTCAGTCATCCACGTCGTTTAATTAAATGGCTATGGGGCATACGACTTTGATGCAAAGAAAAATGTAAGTTTTATCCAGCTTTTTGCCTTAATTCTCTAATTAGTTATTTTAAATTGTTATAGCATCATAAACCATCTTTACTTGTGTTTTATAGGAGGATTGCCCACGTCGGTCACTAGCCACTGTTTTTCCTGAGCTTAATCATTGTTTTATTTTTTTATTTTTGTGTGTGTATGTGTGCGTCCTGAGGAGCGGCTACTACCAGTGATGACTTGGATCTAGTTGGGCTTAAGCCATTCTAACATTCGGCCTATGGGCATTGTGCAATATTTCACTTGGAAACAGTATCCATTTTGTAATGTAATGTTCACTAGTGAAGTGTGAAATGCTGTGTTGTGTGTGTCTGTATGGTAGTATTGGTTTGGAGTATTTCTTGCAGTGTTTGAGTGTTCTGTGAGCAGTACTTATTTAGTAGACTTTATGCACTGTAGATTTGATATTGTTAGACTTTATATCCTGTATCCATGCACTATGATGCTTTAACTCACTGTGATCTATTTATTGTAAAATTGCTTACTGTTACCTGGAGGGAATATTTGTCTATTTTTACTGCCAATTATTATATTGATTGTTTAATAAATTTATAATTGAGTACATCAGTCCCATGTCCCTTCCTTCACTGGATACCACCTGCCTCAATATCTAAGAAGGGAGTGTGGGTTTTTGGGGTTTCTAGTTTATCTATACAAATTTGGGTGTGAGCGCCCCCTGGGGGTTACATTTGGCGTAGTCGGCAGGGTAATTGGGACTGGTGTAATATCTGTGAATTTTGTTTTTGTTTATGTACTTTTTTTTTTTGTTGTGGTTGTTTTTTTTGTGTTAATAACCAAGGTTATATTGATTACAGGAAAAACAGTGGCTGGGGAGAGGTGCCGGGACGACGACACTCTAAACATATAAAGTGGTTTGTGTTTGGGGTTTAATTGTTTCTTTGGTGTTTTTCTATTCTGCCCAAATACTATAGGCTATGGAGGATCAGGTTAGACTTTTAACTGAGCAGATCCAACAACTTCAAGCAGACAATGAAAGACTTCGGCAGGGAAATGTAGTACCCTCAGTGGATACAAATCAGGGAGAGCCGAGTCGGGCAGTGCCAGGTCCATCCGGTATGAGGTATGTCTATGTGCCCAGAGAACGCAAATATCCCAAATTTTCTGGTAGTCCAGGTCCGGAATGTCCTCCTCTGGAGGAATGGGTTGAAGAGGTTCGTAAATGTTTACAGGCTAGACCTATGTCCCCTAGCGAACAGGCATACTTCGTATATGATCTCCTGGAGGGGGAGGCTAAATTGGAGATTAAACTTCGTCCAGCTACCGATAGGGCTGACCCCGAGAGAATTTTTTCGATATTATTGGAGACGTTTGGCTGTGCACACTCATATATTGAGGCCCAGCAAAAATTCTTCCAATGCCGCCAGCGTGAGGGAGAATCGTTGCGTGAGTTTTCCCATTCCTTAATGGTCCTAATGGAAAGTTGTCAGCGTAAAAATTCAACTGCTATTTCAAACCCTGACTCAGTTCTTCGTGATCAGTTTGTGGAAAATGTTCGAGACAAAACGTTGCGTAGAGAATTGAAACAATTCATTCGCCTTAATCCTAACTCGCAGTTTTTGGAGGTGCGTAAAGAGTCATTTCGTTGGGCTGATGATGGGGAGAGTGCCCGCCCCGTGCGCGCTAGAGCTTTCTCTTGCGATGTTAGTTCGGGGGTAGTAGGGGAATGGGGAGCGGAAACCCAGGCCGTAGCTGCAAAACCAAACGATGAATTAGCTGAACTTAAAGATTGTTTGCGTAGGCAACAAACTCAATTGGACACCATTTTGAAACATTTGTCTTCCGGTCCAGTAAATTCTAATCTAAATAGCAGACCAAGTAATCCATCCAGACGTTACAGATTTGAAGCTGATGGTCGGCCTATTTGCTTGCGGTGTGACCAGGCTGGACATATGGCCAGGGACTGTTCGACAGTTCGTCGGCAGGGACCATGGGTACGGAGTGATTCTGGTCAGAGGGCAGCTGAGAGTCAATCCAGTGGGTTGCAGGGAAACTAGCACCCTCTAGTGCATGGAGCCAAACACTAGACGGGGCCTCAACAGGCTCAGTTTCTTTCCGCCCGATACCACCTTCTCATTCTGTACTTATAGGACAGTGTCCGGTGGCTGACGTTAAAATGGGAGGGGTGCCTATCGCGTGCCTTGTTGACACCGGATCTATGGTATCTACAATCACAGAATCTTTTTTTAAAGAGCACTTCCAAGTTCAGGGGCAAGACCAGTTACGCTCCTGTGGATGGCTGCAGTTAAAAGCAGCCAATGGGTTGGATATCCCCTATCGCGGCTATTTAGAGCTGGACATAGAAGTTCTGGGTAAGGTGCTCCCCTCTGTAGGTATTCTGGTCGTTCATGACCCCCCAAATCTCGGGTCAAAATAAAAAAAAAACACTGTCCCAGGTCTTATTGGAATGAATGTGCTTCGTTGTTGTCTGCGAGAAATGTTCTGTCAAGGGAGCACAAGTTTGTTTGCTTCTTCTGCAGATGTTCCTTCAATCTGGAAACATGCTCTGTTGGCGTGTCAAAGCTTTGAAGACTTGGCAAACTCTGGCTTCTTGGGTAAGGTTTCCACCCCCCCAGGGGCCTCTATTCTTGTGCCTGCTGGATCAATGAAGTTAATTCCAGCTTTATGCAGGCAAGGGCTTTGCCCGTTGATTTCCGCAGTGTTGATAGAACCAGGAGAGTTAGAGTGGCAGTTGCCACCAGATTTGCTCATTCCCAGTTCTTTACTCCCCATGGGTGATGGCACAGTTGATGTTCCGGTCGTCAATGTGGGAAAGGAGGATCGGTGGATACGGCCACGCACCATCTTAGGGCAAATACATATGATAGAGGTATGTTCTGCTAATAAGTCCATTTGTTTTCAGGAAGAGGATGACAACCAGGGCTCTGTTGTTGTCATCCAGTCTGTGGAGGTTACTGCCTCTCGCCTTCCTGGTCTTGCCAATACGACGTGGCCTAATTTGACAGACTTGGAGCAGCAAGAGGCGAAGTCCTTGCTCCAAAAGCACAGTGCAGCTTTTAGTTGTGGGGAAGGGGAGTTGGGTTGTACAGACCTTATTGAACACGAGATTCCATTAGTCGATGAGATACCAGTGCGGCAACGCTACCGTAGACTGCCACCGTCGCAGTATGATGTGGTGAAGGCCCACATTCAAGAGTTGTTGGAACAGGGAGTAGTAACACCCAGTTGTAGCCCTTACTCTTCACCCATTGTGGTGGTTCAAAAAAAAGATGGGTCTATCCGTTTATGCGTTGATTATAGACAATTGAATGCGAAGACTAGAAAAGATGCCTTTCCGCTGCCTCGGATTGAGGAATCCTTGGATGCCCTTTCAGGTGCTCGTTTTTTTTCTACTCTTGATTTAGCAAGCGGTTATAATCAAGTGTCGGTGGCAAAAAAGGATAGGGCAAAAACAGCATTTTGCACACCATTTGGTCTCTTTGAGTTTCAGAGGATGCCATTTGGATTGTGCAACGCCCCAGGAACTTTCCAGAGACTAATGGAAAGAATCTTTGGAGATCAGCGGTTCCATACCCTTCTTTTGTATCTTGACGATGTGGTGGTGTTTTCATCCACGTTCCAGCAACATCTGGAACGACTGGAACTCGTGTTAGGCAGGTTGGCCTCTCATGGCCTCCAACTTAATTTGGGGAAGTGCCATTTCTTTCAGGCGGAGGTGAAGTTCTTAGGACACATTATTTCAGCTTCGGGAGTTGCAACTGACCCTGATAAGATCAGTGCAGTGAGGGACTGGAAAGTCCCAGCTACCATCACAGAATTGCGCTCCTTCCTTGGGTTTGCGTCATATTATAGACGTTTTGTTGAGGGGTTTGCAAGGTATGCGGCGCCACTGCATAAGTTGGTAGCAAAATTACAGCCAGCCCCAAGGAAGAGAGCAGGGTTTAATGCTACTTTGCGAGACCACTGGGATTGGGGCTGTGAAAGTTCTTTCGAAACCCTAAAAGAGAAACTGATAACTGCACCGGTCTTGGGCTATGCAGATTTCAGCAAACCTTTTGTCCTTGAGGTAGATGCGAGTGGGCTTGGGTTGGGTGCTGTTTTGTCACAAGAGCAGGGGGAGGGACAGCGGCGGCCAGTGGCCTATGCAAGTAGGGGGTTGCGACCAACAGAACGGAATATGGACAATTATTCCGCCATGAAGCTTGAGTTGCTGGCCCTTAAATGGGCCGTAACAGACAAATTTCGAGATTATCTATTAGGTGTAAAGTTCACGGTTCTGACCGATAACAACCCCCTCTGTTATCTGCAGACGGCCAAATTGGGAGCGGTAGAGCAACGCTGGGCAGCACAGCTGGCTCTTTTTGATTTTAAAATTGAATACCGCCGAGGTGTGTGTAATAGAAATGCAGATGCATTGTCTCGCTTGCCTACATCCCCAGCTTTAGACTCTATTGAAGCGGTAGCACCAGGAATCTCTGTCCCTACGGAGATTAAAGGCGTGGTGGCAACTCACCTCTCCGGGCCTGTTGACATTCAGGCTATGGATGCCTCCCCAGTGAGAACTAGTGCCGATCTCCAGCTTCTTCAGTCAGAAGATCCGGTGCTACGGGCCTTTTTAGTTTACTGGAGGAGAGGTAAACCCCCTACAGCATTGGAAAGGGCTAAAGAGTCCCCTGCGGTGGTAGAACTGGTGCGTCAGTGGATTAACATACAGGAACAAGATGGTGTGCTTTACCGGCAAAGTCATGTCCCCGGTGGTAATGTAAAAATAATGCAACTGTTGCTGCCTCAGCTGCTACAAGAGGAAGTTTTGACGGCTTTGCACGATAATCATGGACACCAGGGGGTGGAAAGGACCAATATACTTGTTCGTCAACGTTGTTATTGGCCTCTTATGCGGAGAGACATCAAGCGCTGGTGCCGAGAATGTCAACGGTGTGTAGTGGCAAAAGCGGTGCAGCCAAAGCTGAGAACATTCATGGGTAGTCTTCTTGCGTCTAGGCCTTTAGAAATTCTAGCCATGGATTTTACCACACTGGAAAAGTCTAGTGATGGAAAAGAAAAATCTTTTGGTTATAACTGACGTGTTTTCTAAATTTGCGCAAGCTTATCCCACCGTGGACCAAAAGGCCACGACTGTAGCGCGGGTGCTCACCGAACAGTGGTTCTATACTTATGGGGTTCCACAACGTATCCATACAGATCAGGGTCATCAATTCGAGGGAGATTTGTTTCAGCGACTGTGTCAACTATATGGTATTCATAAGTCCCGTACAAGTCCATACCACCCGGAGGGCAATGGACAGTGTGAACGATTTAATCGTACACTTCACAATTTGCTTCGTACCCTGCCTGTAGAAAAGAAGAAAAGGTGGCCTCAACACCTGCCTCAGGTGCTGTTTGCATATAATACTACAGCCCATAAATCAACAGGGTTTTCACCATATGAATTAATGTTCGGGCGGAAGCCCATCCTCCCTCTCGACTCCCTCTTGGGTGCAGTTGATCCCCCAGCAGAACTGATCACAGAAGAGTGGGTTCGAGAACATCAGGAACATTTGTCGTCAGTTTATAGGCGGGCGCAAGCTAATCTTGAGGCAGCCGCCAGGCAGCGAGCAAAGCATCAAGCTGTTCCTTTGCCCATTCTACCATCAGGTACCTTGGTGTACCGACGGAGTCACCCGCTTGGTCGTCATAAAATTCATGACCACTGGGACCAGGTAGTATATGAAGTGGTGAACTGTTTGGATGAGGTTGGCACCCTTTATAAAATTAGACCAAGGGACCAGCAGGGTCCAGAGAAGAACATTCATAGACAGGAGCTGCGTCCCCTTCCGGTGGACCCCTGTCAACCCCCGTCTACTTTGGCAGTCGTAGAGCCCACATTAGACCAGTCTGATCTGGGTTCCGAGGATTCAAACAGTAGCAGTGATGACAGTGGTGAGTTGGCACTACTGGTAGCCTTAGACACTCCTGGCAGAGAGGGGCAGATTAGTCATGTCCCCACTTCAGCTGGTGACCAGTCACCTTCAACTTTTGTGCAACAGGAGCAGACCCGGCAGGATCCGCCTGTGGAACATGCTCTAGCAGCTGAAATGCCAATACCGGAGCGAGAGTTTGTGCCAAGGCGGACCAATAGAACAACAGCCGGTTACCATTCAAACCCTTTTAACCTCCCGTGTACATTAACTGGACAATCACCTGAAGACGAGCCTGGGGAAGCCCATTCAATCGTTTGCTCCCACAATGTTGTTTTTAGGCCCTGGTTGTAGTACTTGCCATCTGTCACCGAGACGGTGACATTTTAGGGGCGGTGAATGTAGTGGGTCAGGTGGTGAGTTTGGGAAGTGTACCTTTAAGGTTTGCTGATTATTGGGATCAGGTGGCGTAAGTGACGTGTCCCTTTAAATGTGGGGAGATATGAACAGGAAAAACATGCGGTGTGAGTTGAAGGGTGAGTCTTATTGTGTATCAGTTGTGCAAACGGGAGGAGCTCGGTCTGACAGCTGCTTTTATGGTGTTCAGTAAATGGAACCAGCAGTGACTATCTTATAGAGACTTGCTTTCACAATAGCAAGTGATTGGACGCAGGTGTTGCAGCAATGTAAGTAACGCAAGTCTTGCTGGAAGTTCATGCCGGTTTGTTGTTGATATTTAATTCATTGAGCCGCTTAACACAGCTCTTTGTTTGTTTTGTAGCTCGGGCTGGTATCTGCATTTATGGTGTCCAGTAAATGGTACCAGCAGTAGAGCACGTACAGAAACTTGCGGTCATCATAGTAAGGAGTGATCTTACACAGGTGTTGCGCTCAACATAAGTGGCGCAAGTCTTTGTGGAAGTTCACGCCAGTTCGTTGCGTGATATTAAAGTCATTGAGCCGCTTACCACAGCTCATTGTTTGTTTGTTTTGTAGCTCGGTCTGGGGTCTGTGTTTATGGTGTCCAGTAAATGGTACCAGCAGTAAAGAGCTTACAGAACTAGCGTAGTGATCTTACGCAGGTGTTGCAGCAACGTAAGTAACGCTGACCTTTTTTTTTCCTTTTAGATAAAATGTATAATTGTTAGCGCTGATTGTTTCCTGTTTTGTTAATATGTATGAATAGAAGCAACAATAGAGAGTGTGCACAGCTTTCAGTCATCCACATCGTTTAATTAAATGGCTATGGGGCATACGACTTTGATGCAAAGAAAAATGTAAGTTTTATCCAGCTTTTTGCCTTAATTCTCTAATTAGTTATTTTAAATTGTTATAGCATCATAAACCATCTTTACTTGTGATTTATAGGAGGATTGCCCACGTCGGTCACTAGCCACTGTTTTTCCTGAGCTTAATCATTGTTTTATTTTTTTATTTTTGTGTGTGTATGTGTGCGTCCTGAGGAGCGGCTACTACCAGTGATGACTTGGATCTAGTTGGGCTTAAGCCATTCTAACATTCGGCCTATGGGCATTGTGCAATATTTCACTTGGAAACAGTATCCATTTTGTAATGTAATGTTCACTAGTGAAGTGTGAAATGCTGTGTTGTGTGTGTCTGTATGGTAGTATTGGTTTGGAGTATTTCTTGCAGTGTTTGAGTGTTCTGTGAGCAGTACTTATTTAGTAGACTTTATGCACTGTAGATTTGATATTGTTAGACTTTATATCCTGTATCCATGCACTATGATGCTTTAACTCACTGTGATCTATTTATTGTAAAATTGCTTACTGTTACCTGGAGGGAATATTTGTCTATTTTTACTGCCAATTATTATATTTATTGTTTAATAAATTTATAATTGAGTACATCAGTCCCATGTCCCTTCCTTCACTGGATACCACCTGCCTCAATATCTAAGAAGGGAGTGTGGGTTTTTGGGGTTTCTAGTTTATCTATACAAATTTGGGTGTGAGCGCCCCCTGGGGGTTACATAGATATATAACAGATGAAGATTAAAATGTCATCATACCTGATTTAAACATCTGAAGAAGCTTTCTGATTTGAATTACAGGTAAAATATCCTTAAGGTCTTCTTGCTGAACAAATCTGAGGTCTTCGTTGCATTGTAGTCCTGAGCTTTGAAGACTGGAAACGATCTGTTGCAGAATGTCAGAAGACAATGCCTGAAGAATTATACGTTCAACCTCCTCAAACCAGCTAGACATTGGTCTACAGAAAAGAGTGGTGCAGAATCAGTACAGGCATACCACACACAGTGTACACAAGCAATGGGTAGTAATCCAGCATATTCCTTAGATCTACACAGCAAGTTCTTTCTGCTGGTGTAATTCTGTAAACACCCATGTTTGGAAGGTGAACAGCCTGATATTCCTAAGTAACAAAATGTAAAGACACATCCTGATGAATGAGAATTAGCCTGATCTTTCCAACTACAAGCCCCTCATCAGAGTCACTGAACAATACAAACATGTTCTTTTTGTATTTTGTGCCTCTCACAGTTAGGGATGGGTACCGAAACCCGTTATTAAAATGGCTCCGGGGCTAAATTAGGAAAGACCGTAGTATCAGTAAGATCTGACGCTATCGATTCTGCTTTCGGTACTGGAGAGAAAAAAATTAATGTACTATTTATTTTTGCTTAATAATGTTATTGTGCACATTTTATCTCACCAAACATTTCTAATGTGCGATCATATTAAGACGTTTGTCTGCGAGATCTCTCATGTGCGCCGCAGAGGCTGTCTGTCAGTCACACACACACACAACAAGAACGAGCGCGGCGCACACACACGCATAAGGGGCCGTTCACATATCGCGAGTTCGTTATTTCAAATGTAGGAGCGCGGTATGCGCGCTCATAATGGAAGCGATGCGGTCGCGACACGCACGCGGTGCGACGAGCTCGTTTTTTCCAGGCGCGTCCGCACCGCATCGGGTTAAAAACATCTCAACTTTTCAGAATGCTGCAAGCGGACTGCAGGTCATGTAGCTTCCTCACCTTTTCCGTAACAACGTTGAAAGCTCAGCCAACATGAAGGAACAGCTGATAGCTGTATGTGGATTTTTTAATTAATTTAGTAGCAGAGCTACTGCAAGCAGTTTTTAGTGCTGCAAATCCATTTATCCATTGCTGAAATTTCCATGTCTTCATTGAAAGAGCAGGTCATGGTTGCTTAGCAACAGCAGACTCCTCAGGAGCGCAAGTGCCCGAAGGCTTTGGGGGAAAAAACCCAGAAAGCGGCGCGCCTAGCGTTTTCCACACATTTTTAGACGCGATATGTGAACGGCCCCTTACAGTACGAAAACTCCCGTGTAGCAGAAATGACTCGAACCAGACAAATTAAAGAGTCGGTCAGGGCTGTGACTGAAACACGAAATGAATTCCTCAGTAAGGCAACCGGGAGTCATAAAACATTCTGTGCCACAAGTCCCAAGCAAGATAACCAACCAACGCTTTCACAGAACAGCTTTCAACATTAACACCACTAGAACAATTATTGACAATTTCAATTCGGAGAAGAGATTTGTCAAATTTGTTGTTAGTAATTGATAAGCAACGCCGGACATCATGTGTAAACCGATGAGAGTATTTCACAAGATCTTTTGACTTCCCCCACCCAGCAGAACCAGACTGAAATTCCTAAGGGGGAAGGGGCTTTGAACCTCTGGTCTCCACAGAAATCTTTGTCAAGAGAATGGCAAAGAAACTGTCTTTTCTACATGTATATGGACCAAAATGAACTCCAAAATGACTTCTAAATGAATATCAGTACATCACTTAACTCCATATTCATTTATATGTAACCCACACATTTGACTATCATGTTATAATCACTTATTGTGTATGTCTTTTAATAACTATGGGATAGCTTAAGGATACATAGTCATGTCTAGTATCTATGTAATCGAATCTGCTTGCTTGAAATAGTCCTGATCAGTTATTGGTCAAATGTATCATATTCTTGTTATAGGAATCATGTCCAAAATTATACCCTGCAAGAGCGGGAAAATTCGGACCACATGCTTGGTAAGATAAACATATGATTTATGATACCCCCGAGCCAAGACAATATCTGATTGGTCAAGACAACATTTGAGGTGTGGCCAACAGGCCAGTTTAAATACTCAGGACACCATAAAATCTTGCTTTTAGTCTCTAGCGTTTAGCTTCTGCTATTAGTCATGCCTGCTTTTAGTTTGCTTTTAGCTTTGCTTCTTAGCTTTAGCTTTTAGCCATGCTGTTTGTCATCACTGTTCTTTGAGCGCGGTTCCAGCATACTTCAGGCTGCACGCCTGCTGTTACTTAGCCACGATGAGAAGAAACACAACCTAGTCTCTTCAAACTTTACTTCTTTTCTTTTCCATTTGAGAGTTTCGTGTTCTGAGTTAAGTTTTGTAACGTCGAGTTCAACTTTAGCCAGCTACACACAACTCTCTGCATCTTCAGCCAACGCCCAACCACGGGTTCTCAAGATGTCACTTCAACAACTACTGAACTTCCAGCCAATCAGCAACAACAAAGGGACACCTTTACTCAGGCAATGTACCTTCAGACATTTGTACTGGACTGGTGTATCTAATATAATTTTAACCTCATTGAGGAACTCAATGCGAGGGTTAATTAAGTGATTGATGGTTGTTCATGTCTATGCAATTTAACTTGGGATTCCACATTTCCATTCTCTTAAACTCATCTTTCCCTAACTTTCGACCTTCCTGCAACTTGTGTGAATGTGTGCGTGCGTGCGTTTATGTGTTAGATTAGTTTATATGTCTTAGATTTACCTTATAAAGCCTTATTCATGTTGAAAAGAGAAGTATCTTGTGTTTTGTGCTTACAAGTTAATGTCTAAAACTGCCGATCTTGTTACTGTGCTAATTGATAGTGTTTTCACTATACTTTGGATATTAATATCCAGCGCAGATTTGATGTTAAACGGCTCGTTCAGTGAATCGCAGGGCGTCTCAGTGATCAGCCGTGAAACAGTGATTCTGTTCAAATTCCCTTTAAAATCTTAAATGATTCCCTTTGAGCTAAATTGACCTGTTTCCCTTACACCCGCTTAAAAGAAGCTGATGCTTCTCAGCGAGTGTTCGACATAGATTCTTAAAGTTATGCGATTTGCGAGCACACTGTTTGAAATAGGAGTGTTTACTTTCAAAATGCATTGTCCACAAATCAATTAGAGGGCCAAAGTGAAAAATCGGGTCAGGATAGTGACTGATGTAATGGTGTTTTGGTTTGAGTGGATGATTGGGAAAAGACTGCCATCGAGTATGCAAATACTCATCAATTAGAACCTGCAAGTAAGCTATCTGACCGATGGACACAGCTGGTGCACATACAAGTTCTACTATTTCTCGTAGTTGCAAAATCAGCTGCCACGTCTCATTTTCAGATGGGTTTACAATCATGTCTCCAATCAATCCTGGCAACATCCTGAGAAAATACCAGTTTTGAACTGCATGGCCAGAAAGTTTTTCACTCCCTGTAACAACATCACTGGGTTTGTTGTTTGCATCATTACCCAAGTATGTTAAATGATTTATTCGTCGATTTAACTCCTAGTAAGTGAATAGCTTCTCCACTCCACTATTAAAACTTGCTGCAATTGGATCTACTTTTCCTCTTTCTTGTGTGGATCGTGACAGTTAATTCAAATGAGGTAAATGGCATAGATTTGAGTTTAGATTTACCCTCTTTGTGTCGATAACAGTGAGCTTTGAAAGCTGAATTTTTTTACAACTCTTATTACAAGCTGGCAATGCACAATTAAACCTGACATTCGCTACTTGAATGTGAATGCGCATGTGTCTCACAAATGCAGGTAAAGTACTGCATGTGTGTGCACAAAGATTGCAAGTAAACATTTTCCACTATGGAAGAGCACAATCCAGCTTTCAACACACACGTGTTTTAACTTGTTGTTAAGAAGGATGTTAACATTTAAGTTAATTTCATCTGTTAAATCGACGGCTCAATGTACGTAGTTCGAGCAAATTTATTAAGTGCAAAAGTATGCTGTTAATACGACTGTACTCAAATTCTGTACAAAGTCAAGATAATAAAATTTAGATAACCCCATATTGCTTTAGACGAGACTTATTTAATCAGTGCAGGTAACGTACAGTGAAACAGACATGTGCAATTCACTTGTGCTAAAAAAACCTTGCTTCCCCCACCACGTAAAAAAACCCTTACTGCAAAAAGGCGGCAAATTCAAGAGCCTACCTAATAAACTAATCAAACGAACGCACTTATTTTACATTTCCCTCTATATTAGGGTGACATTTGGTGACATAGGGTGAAGAACAAAAATGTATGCAACGCGTGCGCGCGCACACACTTAACTTTGAGGAACAATAAATTTAGCTACAACCACTGTCTTAAAGCTCAAAATTAAAAGTAAATTAATAAGATTAACTGAACACTTATTTTAGATTTACTCGTGGTCTACTACCTGTACATGAGATTTAAGATTAAACCTGTTCAGATGACTTCCACTGAGATAGATGTATGCTGTGCAATTCACTTGTGCTACCCATAGAGTGTATAAAAACAGGTGCTACCTAACGTTAGCTGTTCCACCTTCCTCCACCACGTAAAAAACACTGCCCAAAGGCGGCAAATTCAAAAACCTATTTAATAAAATAATCCAACGAAAGCACTTATTTTATATTTCCCTCTATATTAGGGTAGCTTTTGCACAATAAAAGAACAAAAATATGCAACCAGCTGCAAGCACACATACATACTTAACTTTGAGGAACAATATATTTAGCTACATCCACTGTCCTAAAATGCAAAAATACATAAAATTAATTAGATTAAAAGGCAAGGCAAGGCAAGGCAAGTTTATTTATATAGCACATTTCGTACACAATGGTAATTCAAAGTGCTTTACATAAAAGAAAGTAAAATAGTAATGAAGAAAAATAATAACAAGAATAAAACAAGCAATTTTAAAACTTTTAAAATTATTAAAACTGTACTTATTTAAAATGAATTTAAAACAGTTAGAAAATGATTTTACATAAAATTAAATAAAAAAAAAAGTGAAAATATATATTGCAATCAGTTCGGACATTGCACAGTGCTCATTCAATAAATGCACAGCTAAACAGATGAGTTTTAAGTCTAGACTTAAATGTGACTAGTGTTTTAGCACATCTGATCTCTTCTGGAAGCTGATTTCAACTGCGGGTGGCATAGTAACTAAAGGAGGACTCCCCTTGTTTTGTGTGAAGCCTTGGTATTTCTAACCGACTCTATCCTAATGATCTGAGTGCTCTGTTAGGTTTATATTCAGTGAGCATATCTGCAATATATTTCGGTCCTAGGTCATTTAGTGACTTATATACGAGTAAAAGTACTTTAAAATCATTCCTAAATGTAACTGGAAGCCAGTGTAAGGACCTGAGGACTGGTGTGATATGCTCAGATTTTCTGGTTCTAGTCAGAATCCTGGCAGCAGCGTTCTGGATGAGCTGCAGCTGTCTAATGGTCTTTTTGGGAAGGCCGGTGAGGAGCCCATTACAATAGTCCACCCTGCTGGTGATGAAGGCATGAACAAGTTTCTCCAAGTCTTGGCTGGAAACAAAAGATCTAATTATTGCAATGTTTTTTAAATGATAGTATGCTGATTTAGTTACTGCTTTGACATGACTATTGAAACTAAGGTCTGTCTCCAGAATCACACCAAGATTCCTGACTTGATTTTTAGTTGTTTGACCCCTAGAGTCAAGGTATGCAGTCACCTTGAACACTTCATCTTTGTTTCCAAATGCAATGACTTCAGTTTTTTCCTTGTTTAACTGAAGAAAGTTCTGGCACATCCAACTATTAATTTCATCAATGCATTGGCAGAGGGAGTCAATTGGGCTGTAGTCATTTGGAGATAAGGCTAGGTAAATCTGGGTATCATCAGCATAGCTGTGATAAGCAATTTGGTTCTTTCTCATCATTTGACTTAGGGGAAGCATATACAGGCTAAACAAGAGCGGTGCAAGAATTGACCCTTGTGGGACTCCGCATGTCATGGACGTCCACTTAGGCTTATGCTCTCCTAGACTCACATAATAGCCTCTCCCTTCTAAGTATGACCTGAATCATTTGAGTACCATCCCAGAAAGCCTGACCCAGTTTTCCAGTCTCTCTAGTAGTATGTTATGATCGACAGTGTCAAACGCAGCACTGAGATCTAGCAATACCAGCACCGATATTTTGCCAGAGTCACAATTTAAGCGAATATCATTTATTATCTTAATGAGTGCTGTCTCTGTGCTGTGATGCGGTCGAAAACCAGATTGAAAATTGTCCAGGTATCCATTTGAGCTTAAGTATTTGTTCAGCTGATTAAAAACGACCTTTTCTATAATTTTGCCTATAAAAGGAAGATTGGATATTGGTCTAAAATTGCTCAAAATGGTGTTATCAAGATTGCTCTTTTTCAGGAGGGGCTTAACAACTGCATTTTTTAAGGAGTTTGGAAATGTCCCAGAAAGAAGTGAGGCGTTCACCACTTCTAAAAGATCTGCTTCTAAGCAGTTAAGCACATTTTTGAAAAAAGATGTGGGAAGTGTGTCAAGATAGCAGGTTGACGATTTTAGGTGCTGCACTATGTCTTCCAGAATTTTGCTATCAATTGCTTCAAAAATCGACATAGTATCATTTTTATATTGTGGCCTAATCTGTCTGACCTCTGCATTACTTGAGGATGTGCTAATCGCCTTCCTGATATTGATGATCTTCTCAGAAAAGAAGGATGCAAACTCATTGCATTTGCTGTCTGAGAGCATTTCACTGGGAATCTGACTTGGGGGGTTTGTCAGTCTCTCAACAGTGGCAAAAAGAGTACGAGTGTTATTTAAGTTACTGTTTATAAGGTTTGAGAAGAAATTCTGTCTAGCTGTGGCTAGTTTCACATTAAAAGCATGAAGGCTGTCTTTTTGTTAGATGCTATAGTGAATTTCAAGTTTTGTCTTCCGCCACATCCGCTCTGTTTTTCTGCATTGTCTTTTCATAGTCTGAACTGCTGTTGATCTTCTCCAAACTGATTTCTGTCTGTTTGTTTTCTTACTGATTATTATTGGAGCAATATCATCAATAGCATTCTTAACTTTTGAGTTGAAGGAATCAAGGAGAGTATCAACAGAGTCTGCAGAAATGCTTGGTGTTAAAGATATAGCCTCCATAAATAGTACACTTGTGTTCTCGTTAATGCATCTCCTTCTGACAGAGACCGATCTAGATTCAGTTGTAGCAGACATCAAAATATCAAAGAAAATACAGAAGTGATCAGATAGTGCTATGTCCTTAATAACAATGGATGAAATGTTTAGACCCCTACTGATGATTAAGTCTAGAGTGTGTCCACCTTTGTGTGTGGGTCCATGCACATGCTGAGTCAAGTCAAAAGTGTTTAGAACCGTTATCATTTCTTTTGTAGTTTTGTTTTCTGAATTATCTATGTGTATATTAAAATCCCCTGCAATAGCAAAACAGTCAAACTCTGAGGAAATCATTGATAACATTTCTGTGACCTCTTCAACAAAGGCTGGAGAGTATTTTGGAGGCCTGTAAATAATAATAAACAGAATGCGTGGAGCACCTTTCAGCACAATCCCTAGATATTCAAAAGACAAGTACTGACCAAATGACACTTGCTTGCATTGATAGACATCTTTAAATATAGCAGCTACACCCCCACCTCTCCTAACAGTCCTGCAGACACTCAGGTAAGTGAAGTTAGGAGGGGCTGCTTCATTAAGGACTGTTGCATTGCAGCTGTCTTCAAGTCATGTTTCGTTTAGAAACATAAAATCCAGATTGTTTGTGGTTATAAAGTCATTGATTAGAAATGATTTATCTTTTAGTGAGCGAATGTTTAAAGATGCTAACTTGATGGCTGTGCTTTGTGTCTTTACATCAATTTTAGTTTGATGCATTATAGGCCGCAGATTAGATGAGTTTGCCCTTCGGCTTGAGATGGCCTTAGACTTTCTGTCACGTGATAAAACTGAAATAGAGAAAGCTACAGGCACACTGGGTTCCGACACATATCACTGAGTGCTGCTATCAGTTGTTTTTGGTTCACCTTCAGCAGATAGAGGGTTTGGGCCCTGGCGTTGTGGCAGTGGTCGAAGAGCTCTCGCAGGAGCAGGGGCCACAGGCTCTGGTGGTTTTGGGGCCTGCCGTTTTTTTTTTTGATATCTGCGGGCTTGCAGCAAATGAGTGAGAGAGTTTAGTCCCAGCATACACCAATTCCTCCATTTTCTGTGAGAAGCACAGAAGTGGAGATGCTGGAGAAAGTGATAATGTGTCTGGTGAGATGGGCTGTGTCTCTGGTGTTTCCGGTGGCTGTGATATGTTGTTCTGGCTTCCCTGGTTTTCCAGAAAGTCGTCCTTGGGTGCTGAAACTTGTAGCTGTTTTGATATATCACAGTCTGTCTGTGAGGAGCTCTGTGGGCAGGGCTCAGCCGGGATAGTGTCCATGAGCAGTGCTTGTTTAGGCTGTGTGGTGTTATCAGTGTCCTTGTGGGATATGTCAACCACATGATGACTCGGACCCGGTGTGTGTGTGCTGGATGGATTGACACACTCTGCTGAAGGATGACGGAGGGAAAAGTAGATATTGTCCTTAAACACTCTAGCACCAAGTTTGTTTGGGTGAAGGCCATCCGGTTTAAACAATTGTCTATGGCCCCAGAAAAGATTGAAGTTGTCAATGAAATTCACTCCTTTTATATTACAAGATCTTTGTAGCCATGTGTTCAGCCCAAGCAACCGTGAAAACATATTTGTTCCCCTTGCTGGGAGTGGTCCACCGATGAATGACTGAACTTTGAGTCTTCGAAGTGTTTCAAAAAGTTCACTGAAGTCCTTCTTAAGGAGTTCTGACTGCTCTTTCCGAATATCATTCTTCCTCACATGGATGATGATTCGATTTGCAATCTTGTGCTTCATCAGAATGCTCTGAAGTTCCTTGTTCACATCAGAGATCGTTGCTTGAGGAAGGCAGCATGTTGTTGTAGTCCTGCTACGGATGTTTCTGATAACAGAGTCACCCACTATCAGAGTCCTTGGCTCGGCTGCGCTCTGAGCTGAAAGCCGCTGTCTGCTCGACTTTGAGCGCCTGTTAGTAGCGATGTTAGCTGCTGGCTGATCAGATCCATCTTTAAATACATTTGGGGATTCCTCAAAAAAGTGAACACACTTATTTTAGATTCACCCGTGGTCTGCTACCTGTAAATGAGCTGTAACTTCACACAATGAAAACTGCAGATTCCACCGAAAAGACGTCTATCACCAGACAATTTGGTATCACTCACTCACTCTTGCCATTCCTCCCCTCCCCCACAGAGCATGTGCAAATTTATGGTAAGAAACTGTAATTTTAGAAAACGGTTCACTACTGTTATTTACTGCTGTAAATTTACAGCATTTTTTTTACAGTGTACCAACACATAAACATTCTAAAGATCATGTAGTATAACTGATCTTTTTCAAAAGCTGTATAATTATATATTTTTACTGTACACCTACGACCACACAATACAATTCTGCATGTACGTACATTTTTTATTAAATTTAGTTTTTAAGCAATCTGAATTATGACTACTCAATAAATTTAATAATAAACCACATGTACCTTGTTATATCAGTGTAATATCAGTGCCACTCCAAATTTGTATAGACTTTTCTCTGTTTTAAAGAATATGAAAAAAATAAATTAAATATAAAAATATATATGTAAAAACATGTTACTAAAGCAGAATATACATTTTAAACAAGTATTCACCATTTAAGTTTATCAAACTTATAAAACACATTGCAGTAACAGACATGTTACTAAACCAAAGGAAATCATTTATCATACATTTTAATCACATATACTTATGTTTATTGAGCTTATAAAACATATTTTAAACATATTTTAAACAAAAACTGGTCATAAACATTGCCTTCACAAAATTACAGACATATATATTCGGCAATTTGGATGGCGGCGCGCAGTAGCGCAGCGGCTTCTCGAGCTCCCGGTTTAACTAGTATTTTGCCGGCTTCACTGGCTATTGAGTGTATGCGTGCAAGGATGTTTGTGAGGTATAACCCACTTGAACTCTGCAAAATTAACAGCATGTATGGAGCAAAACTATCACCGGATCTTAAGTCAGAGCTGGGTAGGATGGGACTTCTGAGGACAACGGCATGGCAGTGCAACATACGCCGGCATAGAGGCAAGAGGAAGCGGTGTGCTCGGAAGCAGAAGAGAGGCAAGCGAGCCGGCTTGCTGGCTAAGCTAAAGGCTAACAATAAAAGGCTGGTTATTCCGTCTCTTTTTTTAGCCAATGTTCGGGCTTTGGACAACAAAATGGATTTATTAAGGCTGGGAATTAATATGTACAAGGAGATGAGGTACTGCTGTGTGCTTTTATTGACGGAAACAATGGCTTAATGACAACGTACCAGATTCGGTACTCCAGATCAGTGGCATGCTACTCCAACGGGCCAACCGGAGTCAGTTATCGGGGGAGACTCGAGGAGGTGGACTTTGTGTGTATATCAACGAAGGTTGGTGCACTAACTGTTCCATTATTAGCACTCACTGCTCTGGAAATGTTGAATACATGACCATCAAATGCCGGCCGTATTATCTACCGCGAGAGCTCACAGCGGTGTTCATTGTTGTTGTTTATATCCCCCCGAGTGCAAAAGCTAATGAGGCGCTAGGAGAGCTACATGAAAACATAGTCTCTCTCCAAAACAAGTACCCGGATGCATTTTATGTGATTGCTGGAGATTTTAACCATGTAAATTTGACGGACATTACACCAAGGTTTTATCAACATGTTACTATTGCAACCCGGGGGAATAACACCCTCGATCGTGTGTACACAAACAGACGCGGAGCCTACAGAGCATTCCCTCTTCCTATCCTTGAACTGTCTGATCATATCTCTGTTATGCTTGTTCCCTCCTACAGCCCTGCTGTGAAGACAATGAAACCAACACAAAAGTCAATTACAGTGTGGCCCAGTAATGCTGCCTCTGTGTTGCAGCACTGCTTTGAAAGTACTGACTGGCAGGTCTTCAGGGAGGCAGCAACAGATGCTGGAGAGGTGGATCTGGTTGAGTATGCATCCTCTGTCACCTGTTACATAAGTAAGTGTGTGGATGATGTTACTACCACTAGGACAATAACTATCCACCCTAACCAGAAGCCCTGGCTAACTGCTGAGGTCAGATCACTTCTGAGAGCACGAGATTCAGCATTCAGGAAGGGTGACACGGAGGCGCTTCAAGTGGCAAGGAGGAATTTGAATTCTGGCATAAAAAGAGCTAAGGCTGATTATGCTCTCAAGATACAGGGTCATTTTTCTACCAACGACCCCCAGAGAATGTGGGCTGGCATTAAGAGCATCACTGATTATAAAAGAGGAGATATTGAATGCTCCAGAGATCCATCTCTTCCTGATGCTCTCAACACTTTCTATGCTCGTTTTGAGGTCTCTAATAACACTCCTAGCACTAGACTCACTGTACCACCTGGTGAGCCGCCACCCAGTGTAACCACAGAAGATGTCAGGCGGGTCCTTCAGAGAGTCAAACCAAGGAAAGCTGCAGGCCCAGATAACATCCCAGGCAGGGTTCTGAAAGACTGTGCATTTCAGCTCTCAGAGGTACTGACTAACATTTTTAATATCTCACTGTCAAAAGCAGTTGTACCCTCATGCTTTAAATCTGCTACTATCATTCCTGTTCCTAAGACTAAAACAGTGTCATGTTTGAATGACTGTCGCCCGGTAGCACTCACCCCAATAGTGATGAAGTGTTTTGAGCGGCTGGTCATGACTCAAATCAGTGAGAAAATTGATGGTAGCACTGACCAGAATCAGTACGCTTACCGAAAGAACAGGTCCACTGCAGATGCCGTCTCATCAGTTTTACATCTGGCTCTTACCCATCTGGACAGCAAAGACACCTATGTGAGATTGCTTTTTATGGATTTTAGTTCGGCTTTTAATACAATCATTCCACAGACATTGATACACAAACTGGAAATTCTAGGACTGAGTTACTCATTGTGCAACTGGGTACTGGACTTTTTAACAAACAGAAAACAGTCTGTAAAAATCCATAATAAATGTTCTTCCACCATTGTTCTTAACACCGGCTCACCGCAGGGCTGTGTCCTGAGCCCAATGTTGTACACACTGCTGACATATGATTGTTCAGCCAGACACTCGAGTAATCATGTTGTCAAGTTTGCAGATGATACTGTGGTGATGGGACTCATTTCTCAGAATGACGAGTCAGCCTATAGATCAGAGGTGGAACAAATGGTGGCCTGGTGCAAGGATAACAACCTATGCATTAACGTGGAAAAGACTAAAGAAATTATTGTGGACTTTAGGAAAACCAATAGGAGACACCCCCCTCCCATTTGTATTGGGGGAGCTGAGGTGAAAATTGTCTCCAGATACAAATATCTAGGAGTACATATCAACGATGACTTAAAGTGGAAATCCAACTGTAACAGTCTGGTAAAAAAGGCTCATCAAAGGCTGTATTTTCTGAGGAGGCTTAAAAAGGCTGGCTTGGGAACTACAGTTCTCACATCTTTTTATAGGTGTGTGGTGGAGAGCATCCTAACATCTTGTATAACAGTGTGGTATGGAAACTGCTCTGTATCAGATAGGAAGGCCCTACAGCGTGTGGTTAAGACGGCAGAGAAAGTCATCGGTTGTAGTCTCCCTGCAATTGGAGATATATACATCAACAGATGCAAGATTAGGGCTGCAAGTATCATGAAAGACTTCTCTCACCCTGCCAATAGACTATTTGACCCTCTTCCTTCAGGCAGGAGGCTGCGCAGCATCAGAGCTAGGACATCAAGGTTAAAAAACAGCTTCTATCCAGAAGCCGTGAGACTTTTTAACATTGACAACTACAGAATTGATAAACTGAACTTGCTGTCCTATATTAGATTGCACTAACTTTATTACTATGCTGGTAATTTTTAAGGGTTTTTAGTGTGTGGAGAGACTGTACTCATATATTAATATGGGCTTGTATTATTTGTTATTTTATCTATTGTATTTATTGATGAGTAGTTAGTTATTTATTGTGAATGGTTTTAACCGGACCTCAGTACCTGATTTCGTTCCAGATCATGTACATGCTTTGGAATGACAATAAAATCCTTTACCTTACCTTACCTTACCTTATTCATGCTGCTCACATATGTATATTCAGACTTTAGCAATTCATACGTTTTAAGATAATGAAAAACACCAATGTCGGGGCATGCCAAAATATCTCCAGTGCCCCAAAACCCCCTCAGACTCCAAGTGTTACAGAATATGGAAATAAATCATTATATAATGATATCATGCTACTGAAGCAATTCATTCATTTAAAAAAAAAAAAAAAGTATTCAACATTTAAGTTAATCGAACTTATAAAACACACCATTCTCTTCTTTTAAAAAAAGAAGAAAAATTATATTATTTTAATACAGCGTGATAAGATCTAGCGTCCATTAAACACAGTGATAAAGTCAAGAAATCTCACAATTTTAGGCAAAATAGTTAAGTGTACCACTCGGTAGATGCTAATAATTATGACCGATGGGGTGTACACATAGGAAGGAAACGAATACGACGAGTAAAATGTGAACATTGTCATCAGCTATCTGAACAAGAGGTCTAAATCTAGTGGCGTAAGGAAAAAAAAAGAAAAGAAAGAAATTTAAAGCAGCTTTTATAAGAACACACCCAAATGGTCACAATTTGAAATTTCCACATTCATATGCAAATTTTCTTAGTGATTCAGTTACACGGGTTCTGTGTGCACAACATTATTTTATTTTTTATGAGTGTCGAGTGTCAACCTCAAACTTGACTGAATTTCTAGTTTTGACCGCAAAGATGAGATGTTTCAGTTGAAAGTGTTAAACTGCACTGAAAAAAATATGCTATTTACTTAAAAATATAGTGCATCATTTAGTAAAGTAAATGTAGCATGGAATTTTAAGCAGTGTTACCTTAAAATCTTTAGTCGACAATAATTGCATATTTGAGTATCCCAATGAACAAATGTATTAGTTGGTGTAACAATATTTTAAGTACATTTTACTAATAAATGTAAGTTATTTCTACAATAAAAGTCTTGCTTACCCCATTATAAAATTTTAACTCATTTTGATTGATAATTTTAAGTTCTTGTATTTTATTATACCTAGGTAATGCTCAGTACTTACATTAGTTATATATAACAATGACTGGAAGACATGACAGACAACTGGTGAATATTAAATGAAAAATATTCTTTTTTTACTAATGCAAATCTTTTAAACATTTTTAAAACAATTAAAAAAATGACAATACAGATACAGTAAAAATACTGACCAGTAAGTATCAACATGCTTTTTATATCTGCAGTGTTGTATGTGTGTGTGGTATATATTACACAATGTTTGAGGGCTTGTTTGCGTGTGTGTTTGAGTGCAGTGAAGTGCTGAGTATGTAATGTGTGGTGTTGTATGCTTTTTGACTTGCATGTGTGAGTTTTACAATGTTCTGTGGCATTAAAAACGCATTAGAGTTTGTATCAATTGCTAACCCACAATTTATGAAACAATTAATCATTTTCTCACATCTACAAACACAGTTTCAAAACTACACACCAACTTGTGCAAACTTCAAACTTCCAGGTCAAAATCAAACAGTCTGACAAAATCATGTTCTCTTTTGTCAGACTAAAACTTTGGCCGCAGATGATACACAAACCTGAAGTTCAAGGTTTCAAAACACTGTTACGAAGACCTCCTTTTGGGAAATAGGAATCCTTTTGCTAGTCAGTGACTCTTACAGGACACTCAAAAAAAAAATATTTAACCCCAAAAATTAAAATTTATGTAATTCAATTAGATGTCAATTTTCCATCCAATTTAATCACATAAATCCAACGCAAAAGTTAACATTTGTTTAAGCTTCAACCTTTCATGTTCAGTTAACGTAAATGAATTAAATACATTTCATGAAAACTGATGAACTTTGATTTAAGCTTGTATAATACATAAACTGTACTCATTTTCAATAACTTATTGTTACTTGCTTTATATAATCACCTTACATTTTCTTAATTCTATTAAATAAATGGACAAAACATGTTAAATTTTCAAACATTTATTTGCTGTAATTGGTCCATGAGTTGAAAGTAACATCCAATCTGACCAAAAAAAAAAGCATGAAAGCAACACATACTGTAATGCAGTACTTAATAGTGCTGCAACGACGCGTCGACGTCATCGATTACGTCGACTACAAAAATACGTCATAGTGCGTGAAACAGCCGTCGATGCGTCACACTGTTTACATCTCGCGTAATGGCATACTGGGAATGGAGAAAGTTGCATTCTATCACAAAAACAGAGACCACATTTATCAAAAGTATGGGAATACTTCAAACAGAGGCCAAATAAAATGGCCATTTGTTCCCTTTGAAAAACTGATATGGTGTATCACGGCAGCACAACTGCGATGCACAAGCACCTCAGAGGAAAACATCCTGGTGTTCTCTCCGGTGTTACGGTTTAACTGGTTACCGTGTGATCTGTGACCAACTTCCTGGTTCAGGTCTCTGCTGCAGATGTGATGGAACGATTCTAAAAGTACAAACTGATGTGAAATGATTAAGTGTCTAATAAACGAGACTTGCTCATTGCATGATTCTGATATTCTTGTAAAGATTACAAGTTATTGGTATGATCACCCATAGCGGCTGAAGTAAGGATAAAATAAAAAATAAAGTAAGTCTGTGTTGGCGAACACGCATTAGGGGCCGTTCACATATCGCGCCTAAAAACGTGTGGAAAACGCTAGTCACGACGCTTTCTCCTTCTTTCCAAAGCACTCATGCAGTTGCGCCCCTGGGATGTCTGCCATTGCTAAGCAACCATGACGCACTCTCTCCCTGAAGTCGCGGAAATTTCAGCAAAGGTTAAATGGATTTGCAGCACTAAAAATCGCTTGCAGTAGCTCTGCTACTAAATTTATTTCAAAATGGTAATCCATATACAGCTATGATCAGCAGTTCCTTCATCTTAGCTGAGCTTTCGACGTTGTTACGGTAAAGGATGAAGCTGAATGGTTAGTTCTTGTAACATGACCCGCGGTGCGCTTAACCATGCTAAACCATAGCAGAACCCTGACTAAATTTTATGGTTTGTGATGCTAAAGAACATTTCATGATGTCTCAGACAACTGTAAATTTGTGGCTACTGTGGTTTATTTATAAACGCTATCGTAAACTCATATTTACCATAATAAAATAATTTTTGTATACTGTAAAAACTTCAACCACATTGGTTGAAAATGAGTAAAGGTTTAAATATTATATTAGAAGTTGTACTTATATTTTTGTAAAGTTATCCAAAGGCTTCATTAGCTAATCAAAAAAAGAACATTAGATTAATTATTTATTGTAATAAAAAGATTTATTAGAGTAGTCGACTAATCGAAAAAATAATCGTTAGATCAGGGGCGCCGCCTGGAATTTTGGGCCCCATGACAAAAAAATCTAATTGGGCCCCCTCTGGGCAGCTATTGTCACCACATCTCTAGGACCTAACTGTCCCATCAAAAGCTTTACATAACTCTAATCAAAGGCTTGCAACTGTCTTGCTTCTTGTAGTTCAATACTAGTACTACCACAATATTTACTGCTGGTGATTTGTAAATGCAAGTCTGCATACAGTATGCAGTTCACTATTTGATGCAAGATTAAAAGGCACCATAGAAATGTCCTTTAAAGCAACACTATGTAACATGTTATACCTTAAAATAATGTTTCCTCAATCGTTTCATCAAGTCGTAAAAGGGTGAAAGGCACTTACGCCTCCGCTTTGCTTCCTTATATCTGCTATTACCACACTATGTAAGATTTCTAATGAGACATAAGAAAACTACAAATTTGACTTGCTTTATGTCAAGCGTTACAAAAGTCATTATTTTGTTTTTCTTCGTTTCTGATGTCGCAATACATCATAGTTTCATAAAATCATGCAACATACTCTACCTTGTCTGTGCACATCGTTCATTCCAAAGCCGGTGCTGGATAAACAGTGAGCATGCGTGCTACAGTAGGCTGCGGTAGGCTAAATAATTTACGACAGCGGTAATGGACAATTCCACTTCCAACCTGTAGGGCGATCAAAGAGGAAAAGTTCCATAGTGTTGCTTTAAGGCAATCCTTTACAATCTCAATGTATTTTTATTGTAGAATTAATTACAGATTTTTAAAAAACGACAAACGAAAAACTGAAATATATATCAATGTTTTAATCAAAATAAATGAACATCATCATATCAAAACAATGAAAACATCAGATTTTTGAACATAACTGCACATATATCGCAACAACAAGCAATAGGTTTTGGGGTTTGGAATATGGTCATAACAAACTAACAGTACCAATGACATCAAATTAAAAGGTAAGTTAACATGGTACAAATAAGAACAATGGACTCCTGGGGCCTCATGTACAAAGACTTGCGTTGAATTCATACTAAAACATTGCTTACGGTCAAAGCTGTAAATGTGCGTACGCACAAAAAAAATCAGATTTATTCATCTCTGCGTACGCAGCATTCCACATACATTTTCTTTGTACATCCCAATTAACGCGAAATTGAGCGCACATGCACGAGCACAACCCCACACCCTGTCTCCTCCCTCAATTAAATTAATTTAAATATGGTAATTAGTCTAATTTGGCAAAAGAAACCTGCTAGAACATGGCTAAAGCAAGCAAGAAACGAAATTTCACTGAAAATGAATTAGAGGTCCTACTAACAGAGGTAGAAACAAGAAAAAATATTTTATTTGGAACTTTGTCCTCTGGAATTAATAATAAAAGAAAGAAAAAAGAGTGGGAGAGTTTGTCTGATGCCGTCAACGTGGTGGGATCTGAGAGTTGAACCGTAAATGAACTGAAGAAGAAATGGTCTGACATAAAGGTGGAAGTTAAGCGGAGAACTGCTGCGCACCGACAAAGTGTGGGCAGAACAGGCGGTGGTACAGGGGCAGATGAACTCGCACCCTTTGATCAGAGAGTTGCGTCTATTGTAGGAGACACGTTAATCTCTGGAATCGTATCCGTTGATGTGGGAGACTCGGATATACTACAGGACTGCCAGCAAGGTGACTAATTTAAGATTTATTTCCTTAACTTTGATACATAGCCTACCAGCCACCATTTAATTTTAAAATGCAATGTAGTAATGTACCCATTAATAAGGAACAGACTCAAATACAGTTAACATGTTCCTGTGTTTATTTGGACTTAGGAACCGCAGGAACAACAGCAGAAACGTCCACTGGCACGCACTCAGAGTCCGCACCACCCGAGCAGCCAGAGCCCATTCAGTCCAGCGTCTCCGGTGTCTCTAATGCTCCCCCCAGTGCTGAACCCCGTCCATCTGGTCGCGTCTTGACTCATGCTGTTCTGGAGTCACAGCAACAAATTGTTAGGGCCATTGAAGAAATGAACAGTCACTTAAAAAATGTCACTGACGCACTTACAGAAATAAGCCATTCATTAAAATAATTGGTCAAAAAATAAACTTTTTTGTCTGAGTACCATTTATATTGTCGCAATTACACGTTGACGGGCCTGAATGGCTTGTTGATTGTGCTGCACATATACTGGTCCTGGGTCAGGGTCATCTAGCGGTGCCCCCACCTCACCAAGGTGTATGCCATGCCTGTGCGCAACATTGTGCAGCACTCCACAGGCCAGTATGATGCGGCAAACCTTGTCAGGGCGGTATAACAGCATCCCCCCGGTCCTGTCAAGGCAGCGCCACCGACTTTTCAGCTGCCCAATCGCCCGCTCCACAACTGACCGAGTGCGAGGATGGGCATCATTGTATCTGCGCTCTCGGTCAGTTTGTGGGTTGGTGAGGGGGGTTAACAGCCACGTCTTTAGTGGATAACCACTGTCTCCTGATGGGCAGTTGAATAATTACACACACAAACATTAAACTTTTAGATAGAACCATACATTTAAATGCATAACTTACCAAGTAGCCACCCATCGCGCACCCTGCCAGCTTGGAGTCTCATCCCAACCATGCTGTTTGTGAGGATAAATGAATCATGGGTTGACCCAGGCCACCTTGCCACAATATTTGTTAGGCGCATTTGTGCATCACATATAATCTGTACATTTATTGAATGAAAATGTTTCCGATTCACATATGCAAATTCTTCAGATGGCGCCTTTATAGCAATATGTGTGCAGTCGATCGCTCCGATTACATTATGAAAACCGGCTATCGCTGCAAATTGCGCTTTAATGTTTGGCTGATCACCTGCATCGTATGGGAACGTTATGTACCGGGTAGACAAGCGGATGATCCCGTCCCATACAGCTGGCATTGCACGGCTCAAACACGACTGGCTTATACCTGAGCGGTCTGCTAGTTCTCTTTGGAAAGAACCAGTTGCCAGGAAACCAAGTGTAGTAAGCACCTGTAAAGGAACGGGTAATGCGTGGCTCCTCACTGTCTCTCTTTCCAAATTCGGACCCAACTCAGCGCAGAGCTCCAAGAGTATAGCCCTTGGAAATCTGAAACGGCTGATAAGCCAGTCATCATCGTGGGCCAGAAAATCATTGTGGTCCCTAAAAACTCGTTCTCTCCGGATTCGTCCATTGAAAATGTCCTCTAATAAAGCCAACACTGCCATTGCTAGACGGGTTGTAGGCTATCAATTTGCACATGCTTTATATATGTTACTTAATTGCATAATTAATAGAATATTTTAATAAGACTCGTGTGACAATAATATGTCAAATAATTTATGAATTACAAATTATAAGCAATCTGACAGCTGGTGGTGCGATAGAACAATTCGTAGTGTAATGTTTGCCACTTCACTTTATGGCCTCTATGAGTCGCCAACGGACAAAAATCACGACAAATGTACGTACGCCTGGCATGAAGTTTACGTGGAGGAACGCACATTCTTACGTTAATTTCACTGTTAGTACATCTGACCGTGAACGTGAAAGCTGGCGTACGCCGTGTTTTTGTGGTGTACGCAGTGTTGATACATGAGGCCCCTGGACCCCAAGACTTTTCTCTTAAATAACAGCTTAACACGTTTTTGGCAGTTCAGCCATACATCTTGTTCTCAGTTTGTTTTTAAGGCTGTGGGCATTATGTCTGTAGTAATATCTAGGGCTGAAATGATTCCTCGAGTAATTCGATTACAAAAAATGATAGAGGCAAATTCCTCTGCCTCGAAGCCTCTTTTAATTTATTTTAAATCTCACGTCAGGTTCTTTCACAGTGATTTTTTTAATGTGACACAACGCGTTTACGTCACCCACAAAGCGAAAGGAGACACAAGCGCTGCTTCCGAAATCTCATACTGCAAGGAGTCAGCAGTGTTTTGATTTGAGGGCGCGGGCAAACGTAAAGAGAACGTCGTGGCATGTGTCCACTGCAAGATAGAGCTGGCATACCACAAATAGGGCCCTATGATTTCCGCGATGCAGAAAACGTGGAGGGAATCGCGGAATCCAGTCATAAAAACGGAATTTACAGTTTAACGAGGAATGGCATGGAATTTGCCAAATTTTGAATGAATTAATCAAAAATAGGTCATTGCACTTACATCAAATCACGATATGGACTAATATCTGTAAATATTAAGCCGGAACAGTCTTTTTAAATATGAATACTGCATGTTCTTCGTGTCTCTGTTAATGAATGGAGCAGAAGCGCAAGTTCCTTTATCACACACACTGAAGCGCGCGTGACGCTCTGGTGATTTCAGCGTCTTTCCTCTCACTCAATAAAGACGTGAACACATGAGGAACATCTCCAGAACTGCTCTGACAGTCACTTCATGAGCATTTGATCGTTTGATTTGAGTAAAACTAGCATCATATCACATACACAGAACTGTAAAGGTACGTCAACCCATCAAAATAAAAGTCCGGTTAAAGACTCAGCAGAATGTACATAGCCTACTACTAAAAAAAAAAAAAAAATCAAACATTATTTTTTTTAAGGTTTAATCACACAACATTTCTTCCATGTTTTATATTTAATAGTAAACCCCCTTTGTTTACCAAAAAGTTAATAATCAATAATTAAAAGATAAATTAAATTAATGTTTTATGTGTTTAATGTGCATCTCAGAAAATGCTTTATTTAAAACCCCAACTGAATGGCACTTTCTTGTCATTGTTCACAGTACAAGTACTGTACATACAGAGAAACAATGGGTAATAATTAAATGTTTATTTTTGATGTATGCATTGCATTCTATGCATTTCAAAAATACAAATCTTTTTTTTCTAAAAAAGGACACTTAGTTATTCATTTTAAGAGGCCTGTGACGGTCACGGAGGGACCGCACGTTCAACATGGACGTTAATACGGACAAACACACACCGAGACTGTTTGGTGATATAAGAGTTTATTGTAATTATTGTTTAGAGAGTGAATAAAATACCTGCAACCCTCAGGCCACACTCTCCACTGCAGAAACAAACACAGACTACCTTCCGTTACAAAGACATTCACATTTATACTGGTGGCCAGCACCATTACCACATGTGGAGGGACAAACTCACAGAAAACACTTTACACATGTTCCCTTAAACATACAGAGTCTGAAAGAAACATATTGGCATGATGTTCTACTTAATAAATCTACTTTGATGTTATTAATTTGTTCACATTAAACAGGAAGTAACAGCAACAGCTCGGCCACGTTGCCCCTGAAACCCCCACGCTCAATTAATACATGGTAGATCCCCACCCTAAGCGGAACCAATAATTCCTGCCATTGTTTCTTACCAGGACTCTAAAAATCACGGGACAAACGCTACACGGGAACAATACACATAGTTTACAGGTATTTCATTCACTTTCTGATCAATAATTACAATAAACTCTTGTATTACAAACAGTCTCGATGTGTGTTTGTGCGTATGTGTGTGTATTAACGTCCATGTTGAAAGAGCGGTCCCTCCGTGACCGTCACAAGACCCAGGAGTCTTATTTTCTCTTGCATAATAAATATTGCACTTTAATTAAGCAAAAACACATTTTATCCGATTACTCGATTAATTGATGGAATTTTTGGTAGAATACTCGATTACTAAAATATTCGATAGCTACAGCCCTAGTAATATCCCATATCTCCATAGCCATGCCATTTGAGAGCTATCACTAGACCTTGTTCAGCCTGACTCACCAAGAGCCCAGCGCCGAGCCTTCTTGCTAGCAAAGTCATTGATCAAGTCTTTGAAGTCTAGCTTTCTAGCCAACTGACTTTCAATGGACCAAATGGCAAGACTGCAAAGCCTGTCCTGAGACATAGTGGACCTCAAATATTTTTTTATCAGTTTTAGCTTACTGAAAGCTCTCTCCCCACCAGCAACAGTCACAGGCAATGTACAAAATATACGTAAAGCAATGCAGACTTCTCCAAAAATGCTATGTAGCTGCATCTTGTTAATTGCATTCAGGAGACCAAGAGGGGACAAGTTAGGAGGGAAAGTGGCAGCATATACTTTGTTCAGGTGTCTTATTTCATGTTCAAACTCGGACGTGAGATCTCTGGAATATTTCTTGATAAGTGGTTGGCACACAGAAGGGACTTTATCCTCACTAATCTGCCCAACTTTTAAAACAGCAGAGAATTCCTCAACTATTTCAGCAGTGGTGCAGAACCTGGTGTCCAGATCACTTATGATGCTGTCCATAGCAGTAAAAAACACTGTGTTCCGAAACACTGTTGCTGCACTGTCATGAACTGTCTCTTGAGAGGTCTCATCATGGAATCTCTTCCTTTTCTTTTGCCGACTGTGTTCCTTGCTAAACTGAGGTGCAACATCAATTTGGGTTGCAATCAGTGTTGCCTCAGACAGGAGTGACTCCCATCCATCTCTAAGAGCCAGCATCTCTTTTGTTAAGGCATTGATATTGGATGCCTCTGTGTCAAGTGAGATTTTTCCGGACTGGATAACCACATTGCTGTCATCAATGCACTGCAGTACTTTGAGCCAGACAGTGAGTAGGACAATAGCATTAAATGAAACAAAGTAATTCTTCAGTCCACTAGCCTCTGATCTGGCTTCGCTGGTGAGACTACATGTCATGAGTACAGTGTCAAGGGCATCAATGACAGAAGGAAGGTGTTCTACAGGTTTAACAGCCATGATTCTTGAACTCCAGCGGGTATCTGAGAGGCGATGCAAAGAGCAACCTGTTTTCTCTTTGAAGATGGCCCAGCATTCTGGGCTGGCACTAAAAAGTGAGTAAAGGCTTCTGGGCTTGTCTGTGCAGCATGCACACCTACAAGATTTAAGGTGTGGGAGGCACAGGGTGAAAATGTAGCTAGATGATTTTTCTTTAATATCTGGGCTTGGACTCCCTTGACCCTTCCTGACATGTTTGCCCCATTGTCATATCCTTGGCCTTTGCAGTCCCCAATGTCTAGCCCTTTGTCATCAAGCACATTTTCAATCATCTCACTTCCTGTTGTTCTGTGACCTTTCTGTGATCTCCCAGTCGTCTGTTTCTTTGTTATACCTCACATATCTGATGAGCACCACATTCTGCTCAGTGTGGGAAATGTCTGGTGTAGCATCACAGATGACTGAAAAATAAATAGCATCTTCCCTTTACTTTAAAATTGTTCTCAAAATTCTTCTGCCACATAAATCAATAAATTCATTCTGAATGTCAGAGCTCAGATAATGTGTCAGCCTGGTTCCTTTTTTTATCCCTGACTTTTTGCAAGTGCTCATTTAGCAGTGGATCGTAATGAGACAAAAGCTCTAGTGTGCCTAAGAAATTTCCATTATGAGTATCATCTAGGTCTTTGGTTTTACCCCTGAAAGGTAAATTCCTTGATGCCAAATGCAGTGTTACATCCAGGATTCTCTGCAAAAGAGCTCTGTTTATCTCGGTTTCTGTTTGGATCTGCTTTTGCAACTGAGAGTCAATGCCACTAACAGCCATTACTGACTGATGCAAGTTCTTCCATTTCAGATAGCATTCTTCTCATGGACAGGGAATTTATCATACATCCTATGCCACTTTACATCAGACATTTTATATCCCTTTTGGCTGTTCAGTGCACTAAGAGAAGGTCTTTTTTGTAAATGAGAGAAAAGCACACATGGGATGCAATACAGCGCATTAGAAGATTTGCTGTAAGTTACCCAGTCTCTCTTCACCTTTTCCCTCCCATTGGCTGCCTTGCTGTACAATAAGTATTCTGGGAATGGTTTTCCCTCAGAATCCTGTGGCAGTAGTACATCACCATCATCTCTGGTAGACAGTGCCCTCACAAAAGCCTCCCTGTCCCTGTCAGTCAAATCTGCTGGCCACAAACCTGGGTCAACATCCTGCCTATGACTTCTGCCTTCTTCCACCATGCATCTCTCATTCTCATCATCATGTAACTTTCTTTCCCTTCTACCCTTCCTTCCACACTTCTTCCTCCTTCTACCTGAGAGGGCCCTGGCTCTGTAGGATGCACACAATGCATGTGGATATACATATATACTGTGATAGATACAGTATATTAAAATGTCATATACCAATAAATGACACTAACACTACAGAACATTGACACAAATTACCTATAGTTCTGTATTATCAGCACTTGATTACATACATTAGATACGATAGATTTGTGTGTGTGTGTAAGCCTCTCAAATAAATTGCCCTTCATGATGGGAATAATAAAGTCTGTATCTATAGATGTCATTTAACGGCCAAAATTCAGTCTAAATGAACACAACCAACTGGATTATTTTAATATTGTCTGTAACAGGTTGAGGTAAGCTACTCATTGTTTCTAACTGCATCCAGTACATACAGGAGGTTGTTTTTTATGTCATAATGGTCATTATGTGAGAAAATAATTTGTGTTTGATTTCTGTCATTAATAAATATTTCATTTTCTTTTTTGTTATGGTAAAAAAAAAAAAAGCAAGAGAGACAGAGAACCCCACACAGACTCCCTGGACTGATGCTAAGTCATTAACACAGTGTTGCTCACCTTCTTCACTGGGACAGGGAGGGGTGTAGTTATGGGGAGACTGGGGTGCTGCTGACTCATCTGTTAACGCGCTAAAAGGGGCATGGACAATGATTTAATATGAATATTTTGCTAAACTTTTCCCTGTACTGATTAAATGTTGATGAAATGTAGGCTAACACTAGCCTGCAGCTAGCTAGCTTATTTCACTATGGACAACAGGTTAATACCACTCACAGACTAAAGGCTAACGTTACCCACCTTTCTTTGTGAAAAACTGGGATACCAAACGACACCCTTTCTTTTGTCTTTTCTCTCTGTCCTTTTCTGAAAACCAGATTTTTTTTTACTCATAAACATTATGGTCTCTCTCTGTATTTCTAGCGCCGTGCATTGACTCTGCAACTAACTAAACACCGTCACTGATGAGTGCGTTAAGGCAGGACCAAACCATTTCATGCAGATACAGGGGGGTGGTCGGTCAATATGGATGTTTTATTTTTTGGTCAATTTTGATATTTAAGTTTTATTGCCAAAATAAGTAAATTCAAAGACATCATTCATTGTATTATTATTTGAAATATACATAATATAATAAAAAATATATATTCGTTTTAACCTATTTGTTGGGGCCCCTGTCAGTCACGGGCCCTTGGAATCGTCCTAACTTTCGGCGCCCATGTTAGATTAGTGGACAGAAAAAAATAATCGTTAGGTGCAGCTCTAGTACTTAAAGAGTAACTAAACCCTAAACCAACTTTTTTTAGTTAATGATCTATAAGAATGGGGCTTTATTAGTGCTGTTCATTGATTCGAGTAACTTTTTTGACATTTGAGTATAAAGTGTTTTAATTCTACAATATATGGTGTAAAAACGTCTGAGTGCTGCCCTCTTCAGGTTGAATGGTGGCTACTGCAGTTGATTTTTCTTATTGGATGTTGCGGTGGCAAGTGACGTAAGCGGTGGCAGGTCACGTAAGCAGTTTCCAGCCCACCACGCCCCTTGGTACGAGCTACCACGCCCTTGTCAGTATAAAACCATCTTGTTCCGTCAAAATCACTGTAGTGAGTCAGGAGTTGGAATTGCTAGTATTGAAAACAATCAGGATAGACTATTATAGCATCTATTTAGCATATCAATTATAGAGTTATTTATATCTTCAAGTTAGCGTAGATTTATCTGTATTTAGTACAGTGGTGAGGATGGTACGTAGGTGTGTTGCTGGTTGCGACAGCACTGCTGGACTGCATAGTTTACCAGCAGACTTTAAAATTATGCGCCAGTGGTTGCATGCACTTGGGCTGGAAGACTGTGAGTTCCCGCCTACAGCTGGAGTGTGCAAACTGCATTTTACACGGGGTTGCTTCTCCAACGCAATGGAGGTGGAAATGCCCACAACTAACAGGGATCAACAAGAAACCATATTTTTAACATCAAAGATTAATTTAACATTTTCAAGGTAACACTGTCATATTATTGCATAGTACAGTAAACAATGTGCTTTCGCCTGATCTATAAAAAAAACAAAAAAACAAATGTAAATGGTCCCTTCTCTTCCTAAATATTTGTTAAAACAATGAAATAACCAGGACCCTTTATAAAATAAAAAAGATACAAATAAATAAAATAATTAAAATAAAAGGGAAAAAAGAAAAGCAAATATTTGACTTCACATATATCAAGTTTTCAATATATTTAAAAAAAATATATAACAGATTTTCACATTTCAGCATTTAGGCCATTACATCGTGTCCTACTCACTGCAGAGGGGTGTGCTGCATACCAAAAGATCTTCTCAGCCATGCCTTCAATAATGTCAGACCTTTGTTTTGGTGGTGGTATAAGTAGCATTCCTCTTTTATTGAACTCTGTTTTCACTCTCTGAAGCTGAATTTAAGCAGAAAATGAAAAACGACAAAGTACTACAACGAGGCTAAGAACCGGAATCGTTAAGTCGAGAGAGAGCCTCAAAGCTACCGGAAAATTAGTTATCTGAAAAGTTGACTTCCTGGACTCAATAGCAATGTAAGTAACATCTCCTGTATTAAAAGTTTCAGAGCTACAGGAAGCAGGAAAGTGCGGTCTCTTGCATGCTGGAGTTAGTGTCATCAGTTTTTAGAAATATTTATTTCAAGGTCATTCTTGTCTAAAAGTTTTCAATGTTCCTCCAGTTGTTGGAAATATGTAGGCAACCAGTGAATGTCCTATTCACTGAAACATTTTAATTTTAAATGCTTGAACCTTTGGGGAAAGCTTGCTGCCATCTAAATTCATCAGTACCTTCTGGAAGAATTCAAATGTGAACCTGAGACTTTGAGGGTAGCTTAAAGGGATAGTTCACCCAAAAATCTAAATCATGACATTAATAACTCACCCTCATGTCGTTCCAAACCAGTAAGCCCTCCATTTATCTTCGGAACACAGTTTAAGATATTTTAGATTTAGTCCGAGTGCCTTCATTGAAGCTGTGTGTACGGTCTACTGTCCATGTCCAGAAAGGTAAGAAAAACATCATCAAAGTAGTCCATGTGACATCAGAGGGTCAGTTAGAATATTTTGAAGCATTGAAAATACATTTTGGTCCAAAAATAGCAAAAACTATGACTTCATTTAGCATTGTCTTCTCTTCCGTGTCTGTTGTGAGAGAGTTCAAAACAAAGCAGTTTGTCATATCCATGGCATAGATAAGATCGCCCATCCTATCCAACTTTTTCATGGCTGTGTCTTTGATCCCTGCCAGCATGTTGCAGAGATCGGTGTTGGCCTCCTTCCACATCGTCTTGTTGCAGGCCTTTGGCCACTTGACTAATGGCCTTCGCCCCTGGATCTTCTTCTCTGCTGTTGGTCCTGTTGGGTTGGGTTCAGGTTGCCCTCTTGTGCAATGTTGTTCCTCGTTTAGGGCAGGGTTGTTGATGTCCTGCAGACTGTGGTGTGTGTCCTGCTGCTGAACTTCTGTCGACTGACTCAGCCTGCTTCTCAGAAAGTAGCTGTCGATGCGACTTCCCTGTTGACCCTTCTTTAGGCACCCTAAATTCACTGAAACTTATACAATATTTATTGTGTTAATATGAATAACACTTACTTCATTTACTGTGAACAGCGCAGGCCACCTGCTTTGTAAATCAGAAACCACTGGCAAGTCCTCAACCAACTCTTGCCACCTCCTATAGGTAGAGGTCAAGTGCATTTTTTCCTTAACGACTGCCTCGTTATTTTTCTTTTTCACTTCAGTTAAGAGAGCAATTCTTTCCTTCTCCATGCTTTCTGCTGTTTCTCCTTTTGGATGGCAAGGAAGGAAATTCTCTTAGCTTTTTTTGGCTTTTTGATGTTTGATGCTGCTTTACCCTGACATTTAGGTTTGTTGCTAAGAGAGTTCACAGTAATTTCAGGGTGCCCAATCTTGCTGAGTTTGGAGTGAAAATTAGCCATCTTAATCTTTAGGTAGCGTTTCCATCCTTCATGGCCAGTGCAAGTTTCTTTTTTCTTCAAGCAAGGGTGGACATTTATCAAGGCTTCAGTTGCCTGATCAAGCTGACTACCACTTTTGTTGAACTCTGTGTCAGCTCTCTGAAACTGAATTTCAGCAGAACATGAAAAAGACAGTCTCAGCGCTGCTGGAAAATGAGTCATCAGACAAGTTGAATTCCTGGACTGAGTCAATGGCACAAGGGCTAACATCTCTTGTGTCAAGAGTGTCAGAGCTACAAATTGATCTGGGTGAAGGAATAAGAATGCTGGAACAGGAAGGTGCATCAGGTGAAGTCTCTTGCATGCAGGAGTTATAGTCATCAGTTGATAGAAAAATCAGTTTCAGGGTATCCCTGCCTTCAATTTGACTGGTTGACATGAGATTCATGTAATCATTTCCAAAGTCCTTATCTTTGTACTGGAGCCTGAACTTTTGCTGCACCCCAAAAACATTATTATTTATTAACATCATTATTTCAAGTACAAGGTCATCCACAGACTTTGGGATTCATGTAATAAGTGTACGCTTTCTTGCATCATCATCCCCACCAAAAACAATCCTCAGAATGACCGGTTTCAACATTTTTCTCTCCTTTTCTAAAAAAGGTAATCAGTAATACAATTTTTGTGCTGTAATTTTAAATAAAAACACCTCATAAATACATTACCTTAAATGAGGATGTGCCTCTTCAGGGTCACCATTTGTCTTCCTCCTACTATATAGTCATACAGTAGATAAGAATCAGTTAGCTGATCTAGATCAACCAGGGCAACCTCTCTATCGGGAGAGACAATCAACTGAAAAGCTTTTAAATGTTCTTGATACCATGCACACAGTACCTTCACAACAAAATTCAAACTGCTTTTGACAATACAGATATGAAGAATTTCAGCAAACTCTGGTCGCCCACCAGCTGACCCAAATGAAATCAGCATACCAGTTCTATAATTTATCCCATTGTTTGTTAATTAATATCAGGTGGATAGCCTCTAGTAACATGAAAGTGAGATAAATTCTCTGTTAACACACAACCTCTTTTTACTCCACAAAATGTAGCAGAGTTTTCCTTTGCAGATGTAACATGTGCATCATGAATTTCCTTTGTTCTAGGGGCAAAGTCTCCGGTCTGAACCGATTCAGCCTGGACTTCACATGTTCAGTCTTGCATAAAACTGCCAGATAAATAGATGAAAGAGTGGAACTGCAACCGGGTGGCAAATTATTTAAAATCCAATAGACACCACAAAGTTTGTGCTTTTTACGTGAGGTGCCTAAGGGGTTACCGAGCTCAAAATCATCAATGTACAATGACAAAGATCATTTTAATTCTTCTCCACAAAAAAAAATAGTTTTCCTTGCAATAAATACTATCTCTGATAGGCCTGTACTGCTGTTTTCTTAATGTCAAAAAAGAGAGAAAAGATCAAAACTTTTACAAAGAAATGAAACGAGTACAGTTTACAAAACACAAACATATTACAAAAGACAAACTATACATACCGTAAGTAAGTGATTGATTGACTTTAATCAGATTCAATGTGGAATTATGTCACAACGAAGTCTCTGGAATATTAAAAACGACATGATTTGATTTTTGTAATGATATGTTATCAATATGTTTTTACGTGAGATCCTAACGATAAACGTTAACATTAACAGTCAACTTAACGTAAGTTACATGTTCTAACATATTTGCAAAGTGAATGTCTAAATGACAGTTAAAGAAATCATGCATAATCTTAAGTGCAAAATAACAATGTAGACTACATAACGTTACTCAAACGATAGTGAATTTTAAAATGATAAAGAAAAAATTAGCCGGGAAGGCCGAAAATATCAAATGCTAACGTTAGTTCATTCGCTAAAAATAGCAGTTGGCAGCTACAGTAAATCAAGATCGATCAAATAATACAAAATAGCTTATATTTTAAAGTCTACATCAACTATACATATAGTTGTATAATCCCCTCATCCATTCTAAATTAATCTTCCCACCGCTCACCGTCGTCGGCATATGATGTCTATGGTCGTCGCGCCCTAGTCGACTTCCCGCCTAGTTTTTTTTTGCTAATGAGCATGCGCAACATCTGCATTCGCGCGTTACTGCAACGAATTAGGCATAGGTTATATAATTTGATCAGGTTGGTTTCGGATCCATTACGTTCATGTTGAGAAAGCGTAATTCGGAATAATAATAATTATTTTATGCTTTTTTAAATGTACTTTATTTATATAGATCGCTTCATTTCAATTACTGACAAGAATCATTTTTTTGAGTGTATACGACATAAATAGGAGGATGCAGATACAGTAAAATACAGCAATAAACCTTAAGGAATGTTTACTTTCATTACACTAGTGTAAAGCGATCTTACAGTAAATGAAAAGCACTACGTAAAAAAGGCTAGAAGAGAAAAGGCTAAAGGCCAAACAACTGTTGGGGGAATACTGCCAGTTAAATATATTGTTTTATATTTATATGAAGTATATAATATGGATAGTAAAGATACTTCTAATATAAAATATATAAAATAGAATTACAGCCATTAGATAAGATTTAATTTTTATTTTTAACATACAGAAAGACTCTGGCTTCATGTTTCATTGTGTGTGTGTGTGTGTGTGTGTGTGTGTGTGTGTATATGTGTGAGAGAGAGAGAGAGAGAGAGAGAGGGAGGGTATTAAAATTTCCAAGATCATGCTAAAAATAAGAACGTTTAAAGAATCTAAAGTGATTAATTCGTAACACATCTAATATAATATAATCATATATATAATATGACATATTATATAAATTATTATATATTATATATAATATCAAATATAAATATTATACGTAATATAAATTATCAGAAATGTTTATTTCAGAATGAGCTTTATTGCCAGGTATGTTTACACATGTTTTTGTGAAAGAAGCTCCGCAGTACAACAGAATGATAGCGACAGAACATAAAACACATAATAAAAGAATACAAATACAAAAAATACAAATAAGTAGGTAAGGAATGACAATATACAAATTGACAATTGTAAGCAGGTATTTTACAAAAAGCAGTTATGTATTGTGGCGGGGTGAAGTAGGACACGACACGTGGAGGAGGGTAAATTCCCCGAAGGGTGGATTTATTAAAGAATCCGTGTGAGAACTGGCGGTGCTGTAAGGTGGTTTGGATGTTCGGTGCTCGGCGCCCTGTCTTGGTAGTGCTCTAGTGCAGTGTGGGTCCGTGCTCTCCTGTGGCGTTGGGGCTGGCGGTCACACGCTGCTGTCTAGGGCAAAAGGAGAAGACAATGTTAGCCGTTTCTCTTGGAGACATCTCTCACTTGTCACTCAGTTGTGAATGGTGTGAGCGGTTGTTTGGAGAGGTGTTCAGGGCGGGTTGCAGGAGTTGTGAATGGTGTGAGCGGTTGTTTGGAGAGGTGTTCAGGATGGGTTGCAGGAGTTGTGAATGGTGTGAACGGTTGATTGGAGAGGTGTTCAGGGCGGGTTGCAGTTGTTAATGGTGTGAATGGTTGTTTGGAGACGATCGTCGTGTCAGGACCACTGCCCACGTATCGACGAGGACACGGAAGGTTCAGTAGACTTTTTGCTTTAAATGAATGGCTGTTGTCATGGTGTAAAGAACAGAAACTGCTATTTGTTAATAACTGGAATCTTTTCTGGGAGCGTCCTAGGCTGTTTCGCGCTGATGGATTACACCCCAGCAGAATCGGAGCGGAGCTGCTCTCTGACAACATCTCCAGGACATTTCGCTCCATGTGACTAGTAAGACAATTCTCTAATAACTATTATGATGAGTTTTGTTCCACCCGCTTAAATGATAAAAGTACTTGTGCTGTAAAAACTATTAAGACTGTGTCTGTTCCCCGAATAGTGAGGTCAAAATATAATGTAGGATCTAGAAAAAATCTTATCGTAATTAAACCAGAAAAATGTAAAGTAAATGAACAAAAACAATTTTTAAAGTTTGGGCTCATAAATATTAGATCACTCACACCCAAAGCAGTTATTGTAAATGAAATGATCACAGAAAATAGTTTTGATGTACTCTGCTTGACTGAAACCTGGCTAAAACCAAATGATTATTTTGGTCTAAATGAGTCTACTCCACCAAACTACTGTTATAAGCATGAGCCCCGTCAGACTGGTCGTGGCGGAGGTGTTGCAACAATATATAGTGATATTCTCAATGTTACCCAGAAAACAGGATACAGGTTTAACTCTTTTGAAATACTTCTGCTAAATGTTACACTGTCAGACATGCAAAAGAAATCTAATGTATCTCTTGCTTTGGCTACTGTGTATAGACCACCAGGGCCGTATACAGAATTCCTAAAAGAATTTGCAGATTTCCTCTCAGACCTTCTAGTTACAGTTGATAAGGCGCTAATCATGGGAGATTTTAATATTCACGTTGATAATGCAAATGATACATTAGGACTTGCGTTTACTGACCTAATAAACTCCTTTGGAGTCAAGCAAAATGTCACCGGGCCCACTCGTCGTTTTAATCATACACTAGATCTAATTATATCGCATGGAATCGATCTTACTGCTATAGATATTGTACCCCAATGTGATGATATTACAGACCATTTCCTTGTATCGTGCATGCTGCGTATAACTGATATTAACTATATGTCTCAGCGTTACCGTCTGGGCAGAACTATTGTTCCAGCCACCAAAGACAGATTCGCAAATAACCTGCCTGATCTATCTCAACTGCTATTTGTACCCAAACATACACATGAATTAGACGAAATTACTGACAACATGGGCACTATTTTCTCTAATACATTAGAAGCTGTTGCCCCCATCAAATTGAAAAAGGTTAGAGAAAAACGTACTGTGCCATGGTATAACAGTAATACTCACTCTCTCAAGAAAGTAACTCGTAGTCTTGAACGCAAATGGAGAAAAACTAACTTGGAAGTTTTTAAAATTGCATGGAAAAACAGTATGTCCAGGTATAGACAGGCTCTAAAAACTGCTAGGACAGAGCACATACACAAACTCATAGAAAATAACCAAAACAATCCAAGGTTTTTATTTAGCACAGTGGCTAAATTAACAAATTACCAGACGCCACCTGATTCAAATATTCCACCAACGTTAAATAGTAATGACTTTATGAATTTCTTCACTGATAGAATAGATAACATTAGAAATACAATAGCGAATGTAGATTCTACAGCGTCTAACACTTCAGTTTCATCCATCGCACCCAAAGATAAACTGCAGTGCTTTACAAATATAGGACAGGAAGAGCTAAATAAACGTATCACTGTATCTAAACCAACAACATGTTTATTAGATCCTGTACCCACTAAATTACTAAAAGAGCTGTTACCTGTAGCCGAAGAACCGCTTCTCAATATCATTAACTCGTCGTTATCTTTAGGTCACGTCCCAAAACCATTCAAGCTGGCGGTTATCAAGCCTCTAATTAAGAAACCAAAACTAGATCCTAGTGTATTATTATAAATTATAGGCCTATTTCAAATCTTCCATTTATGTCTAAAATTTTAGAAAAAGTTGTGTCTGCTCAATTGAGCACCTTCCTGCATAAAAATGATCTGTATGAAGAATTTCAGTCAGGTTTTAGGCCCCACCATAGCACAGAAACTGCACTTGTTAAAATTACAAATGACCTGCTTCTTGCGTCAGATCAAGGCTGCATCTCATTTCTAGTCTTACTTGATCTTAGTGCTGCGTTCGACACCATAGATCATGACATACTCATAGATCGATTACAAAACTATACAGGTATTCAAGGGCAGGCTCTAAGATGGTTTAGATCCTACCTGTCCGATCGCTACCATTTTGTTTACTTAAATGGGGTGTCATCTCATTTATCATCAGTAAAATATGGAGTGCCACAAGGATCCGTCCTAGGTCCCCTTCTATTTTCAATATACATGTTGCCCCTTGGTAATATTATTAGAAAATACGGAATTAGCTTCCACTGTTATGCTGATGATACTCAGCTATATATTTCAACGAGACCAGATGAAACTTCCCAATTATCTAAGCTAACAGAGTGTGTTAAAAATGTAAAAGATTGGATGACAAATAATTTTCTCCAATTAAATTCGGATAAGACAGAGATATTAATTATTGGACCAAAAAACACCACACAGAATCTTGTAGATTACAATCTGCAACTAGACGGATGTACTGTTACTTCCTCTACAGTCAGAAATCTGGGTGTTATATTGGACAGCAATTTGTCTTTTGAAAATCATATTTCCAATGTTACAAAAACCGCATTCTTCCATCTTAGAAACATTGCCAAGCTACGAAACATGTTATCTGTTTCTGATGCAGAAAAGCTAGTTCATGCTTTCATGACCTCTAGACTGGACTATTGTAATGGACTTCTAGGTGGTTGTCCTGCTTCGTCAATAAACAAGCTACAGGTAGTCCAAAATGCAGCAGCTAGAGTCCTTACCAGGTCAAGAAAATATGATCATATTACCCCAATTTTACAGTCTCTGCACTGGCTACCTATTAAGTTCCGTATCAGTTACAAATTATCATTACTTACCTATAAGGCCCTAAATTGTTTAGCTCCTGTGTACCTAACTAGACTTCTACCACGCTACAACCCATCACGCACCCTAAGGTCACAAAACGCTGGACTTTTGGTAGTTCCTAGGATAGCAAAGTCCACTAAAGGAGGTAGAGCTTTTTCACATTTGGCTCCCAAACTCTGGAATAGCCTTCCTGATAATGTTCGGGGTTCAGACACACTCTCTCTGTTTAAATCTAGATTAAAAACGCATCTCTTTCGCCAAGCATTCGAATAATGTATCTCTTAAATTGTGAGTGTAGTTGCATCTGCATTTTTATTCTTTAGCTTGGGTTAAACTAATTTTACTTTGTTGGATCAGCAGCTATGCTAATGATGTCTCTATTTTGTTTCTATGTTTTGCCACGGGATTTACATTTACACAATGTGTAAGGATTTACACAAGCTCCAGTCTGGATCCAGAACACCTGAGAAGAGATGATGCTGACCCTCAGAGGACCCCAGATGATGCTAACCTTGAATCAACAAACAGAACTAACAATTATTGCTACATGTGTGACTGCATCCTATAATTACTATTAATTAATAATATTGATAGTTCATCATCTAGCTGACTACGTCTTGTATTATTATTATTATTATTTTTATTTTTCTAAAATCCTGTCAAACGTGCACAAACTACTAGCTACTACTAAATATTGTAGAAACATAATTTTCTGTAAAGTTGCTTTGTAACGATTTGTATTGTAAAAAGCGCTATACAAATAAACTTGAATTGAATTGAATTGAATTGAATGGTTGATTGGAGAGGCGTTCAGGGCGGGTTGCAGGAGTTGTGAATGGTGTGAACGCTTGTTTGGAGAGGTGTTCAGGGTGGGTTGCAGGAGTTGTGAATGGTGTTAATGGTTGTTTGGAGAGGTGTTCAGGGTGGGTTGCAGGAGTTGTTAATGGTGTGAATGGTTGATTGGAGAGGCGTTCAGGGCGGGTTGCAGGAGTTGTTAATGGTGTGAATGGTTGATTGGAGAGGCGTTCAGGGCGGGTTGCAGGAGTTGTGAATGGTGTTAATGGTTGTTTGGAGAGGTGTTCAGGCTGGGTTGCAGGAGTTGTGAATGGTGTTAATGGTTGTTTGGAGAGGTGTTCAGGGTGGGTTGCAGGAGTTGTTAATGGTGTGAATGGTTGATTGGAGAGGCGTTCAGGGCGGGTTGCAGGATTTGTTAATGGTGTGAATGGTTGATTGGAGAGGCGTTCAGGGCGGATTGCAGGAGTTGTTAATTGTGTGAACGCTTGTTTGGAGAGGCGTTCAGGGTGGGTTGCAGGAGTTGTAAATGGTGTTAATGGTTGTTTGGAGAGATGTTCAGGGTGGGTTGCAGGAGTTGTGAATGGTGTGAATGGTTGTTTGGAGAGGTGTTCAGGGCGGGTGATGGGTGTTCTTTCAAACCTGCAGTAAGACTTATAAAACCGCAGTAAAACTTGTTCAGATCGTCTGCCAGTCGTTGATTCTCCGCAGTGCTGGGCGGTCATGTCTTGTAGTTGGTAATCTCTTTCAGACTTTTCCACAATGATGCTGAATCGTTGGAAGTGAACTGAGTCCTTATTTTTCCAGAATAATTTCTCTTTGCCACTCTGATCTCCTTTTCTTGTGTGTATTTAGCCTGTTTATACAGGACATTGTCCCCCTTCCTGTAAGCATCTTTTTTGGGCTGACGGAGCTGTCTGAGTTTTTTATATATTATTTTACATATTATTTTATATAGTATGTTATATAAAATCAGATTTTTGGTAATAAAATCATATATTTCTTCTTTTTTAAAAGAAGAGAATGGTGTGTTTTATAAGTTTGAATACTTTTTTTTAAATGAATGAATTGCTTTAGTAGCATGATGTCATTATATAATTATTTATTTCCATATTCTGTAACCCCTGGAGTCTGAGGGGGTTTTGGGGGCATTGGAGATATTTTGGCATGCCCCTACATTGGTGTTTTTCATTATCTTAAAAAAAAGTCTCTTTTTAACTTGATATGTTCATATATATGTCTGCTTGTTTATATGATTTATCAGAATACAAATTTGTAGTGGCACTGATATTACACTAATATAACAAGGTACATGTGGTTTATGATGAAATTTATTGAGTAGTCATAATTCAGATCGCTTAAAAACTCAATTTAATTAAAAATGTATGTGCATGCAGAATTGTATTGTGTGGTAATAGGTGTACAGTAAAAATATATAATTATACAGCTTTTGAAAAAGATCAGTTATACTACATGATCTTTAGAATGTTTACTGTGTTGGTAGGTTTAAGGGGTGATTACAATAATCATTAATATGATGTGAATATGAATATAAAATGTTCTAAATATAATGTAGAAAATGTTTTGTGACAATTAATGTGAACTGAAGTGAAGTGAATTGTGTCAATGATTTGTCCAGGATCCCCAATGGCCCATATCCTTCAGCCTGTTCAATTATACATATATATATATATATATATATATATATATATATATATATATATATATATATATATATATATATAGTCGTGGCCAAAAGTTTTGAGAATTACATAAATATTGGAAATTGGAAAAGTTGCTGCTTAAGTTTTTATAATAGCAATTTGCATATACTCCAGAATGTTATGAAGAGTGATCAGATGAATTGCATAGTCCCTCTTTGCCATGAAAATTAACTTAATCCCCAAAAAACCTTTCCACTGCATTTCATTGCTGTCATTAAAGGACCTGCTGAGATCATTTCAGTAATCGTCTTGTTAACTCAGGTGAGAATGTTGACGAGCACAAGGCTGGAGATCATTATGTCAGGCTGATTGGGTTAGAATGGCAGACTTGACATGTTAAAAGGAGGGTGATGCTTGAAATCATTGTTCTTCCATTGTTAACCATAGTGACCTGCAAAGAAACGCGTGCAGCCATCATTGCGTTGCATAAAAATGGCTTCACAGGCAAGGATATTGTGGCTACTAAGATTGCACCTAAATCAACAATTTATAGGATCATCAAGAACTTCAAGGAAAGAGGTTCAATTCTTGTAAAGAAAGCTTCAGGGCGTCCAAGAAAGTCCAGCAAGCGCCAGGATAGTCTCCTAAAGAGGATTCAGCTGCGGGATCAGAGTGCCACCAGTGCAGAGCTTGCTCAGGAATGGCAGCAGGCAGGTGTGAGCGCATCTGCACGCACAGTGAGGCCAAGACTTTTGGAAGATGGACTGGTGTCAAGAAGGGCAGCAAAGAAGCCACTTCTCTCCATTAAAAACATCAGGGACAGATTGCTCTTCTGCAGAAAGTATAGTGAATGGACTGCTGAGGACTGGGGCAAAGTCATATTCTCCGATGAAGCCCCTTTCCGATTGTTTGGGGCATCTGGAAAAAGACTTGTCCGGAGAAGAAAAGGTGAGCGCTACCATCAGTCCTGTGTCATGCCAACAGTAAAGCATCCTGACACCATTCATGTGTGGGGTTGCTTCTCATCCAAGGGAGTGTGCTCACTCACAATTCTGCCCAAAAACACAGCCATGAATAAAGAATGGTACCAAAACACCCTCCAACAGCAACTTCTTCCAACAATCCAACAACAGTTTGGTGAAGAACAATGCATTTTCCAGCACGATGGAGCACCGTGCCATAAGGCAAAAGTGAGAACTAAGTGGCTCGGGGACCAGAATGTTGAAATTTTGGGTCCATGGCCTGGAAACTCCCCAGATCTTAATCCCATTGAGAACTTGTGGTCAATCCTCAAGAGGCGGGTGGACAAACAAAAACCCACTAATTCTGACAAACTCCAAGAAGTTATTATGAAAGAATGGGTTGCTATCAGTCAGGATTTGGCCCAGAAGTTGATTGAGAGCATGCCCAGTCGAATTGCAGAGGTCCTGAAAAAGAAGGGCCAACACTGCAAATACTGACTCTTTGCATAAATGTCATGTAATTGTCGATAAAAGCCTTTGAAACGTATGAAGTGCTTGTAATTATATTTCAGTACATCACAGAAACAACTGAAACAAAGATCTAAAAGCAGTTTAGCAGCACTCTGGAAAGACTAATATTTATGTAATTCTCAAAACTTTTGGCCACGACTATATATATATATATATATATATATATATATATATATATATATATATTTTTTTTTTTTTTATTTATTTTTTTTTCTTTTTTCGGATCCTGGCATAATGTATATTTTTAGTGATGACCAAAACTATTGAAAATGTTTTGTTTTATATTGTGTGTGAATGTATCATTTGTTTATTTTTATTTAAAAGAAGAAAATAAGACTCAGAGACAATTGAATGTGTTCACGTGTATGAGAGGGAGAGAGAGAGAGAGAGAGAGAGAGAGAGAGAGAGACATGAATGCACCGTAATACTTGTACCACGTAATCCACAGATGCGTCTACGGCATGAGAAAGGATTAGAGGAGAGACTGTAATATTGATGAATCATCGATCAATATCCTGGGGAAACGACAAATGCTCACGTCGTATGGATACCTTACATGTTTTAACACAAAGGAAGAGTGTAAAGAGATGGGGATTGAATCTCACAAAACTGCCAGGAGCGGCTGTCTCTAACACAGACACACACACACACACACACAGAGAGAGAGACTCCAAGACTGGGGAGAAAGAGAGGCCATGTTTTAGAGGATTCAACTAGTACTAAGAGGAACTTTTATACGATTCTTATTATGATATGAGGTCACATTCTCTTGTTCTTGATTAATTTTTCTTGCACGCTGTCCGTATTTTATTGATTGCTTTTATTTCAATTTAATTGTTAGGATATTTATTTAAAACTTGTATTATACATCTTCTTTACTGATTGTTTTATTTCCATTTAATTATTTAGATTTTTCCTTAAAATCTTTATTATATTGCTGTGAAACGTTTTATACACTCAACAGATTATATTTGAGGGTACGCACACTCTTATCTTTGGTCTTGATTCATTTTTCTCCCGAGCTGTCAGTATTTTCACTGAGAAACCTCGCCAGGCACAAATGTCTGTTGTACGGCTTTCTCAGGGTAAAGTCAGGCTTTCCGTCATCTCTTCATCCAATTCCTTCTCGGGGGGTTTTAGGTGAGTATAAGAAGTCCATGTCTATGTATTTTTTCACAGCTCTTTTTCTTATTTCCTCAGAAAACTGAGGGGGATCCTATTTATCTAAGTGAATCCAATCCGCTGCCGCTGCTGCTGTGAAAACCCCGCCCCACAAGTGACAGACCATAAGATCTTTCACCCTAAGTTCACCGGTCACCAGATGGTCACGCACAGACTAGATTTATCTGTCACCTAAAGGACATGGTCACATACCAGAGGTCCGGAGTCTATTTTTCAAAACAGGTGACCATCACACTTGTGATTAGGATAATCCCTTATGACATGATATATTATGAAACAGATGATGGGTCACAGCTGCCCATTATTCACGGATGGTGTCATTTCATGGCTGATGATGTATAACCTTGATTTATTTCAAACAGATGTCAGAGCACCACCTGTGACCTGATCAAGGTCACAACTAATACAACTATTATATAGATTCATGAGAGGTCGGCTAAATGCGTTTAAATGTCGAAAATACAGTAATTTCATCAACTTACCAGCGAGAGTACTTCAGAAACATTGAAAATGTGTGGAGTTCAGCGCTGGAACTATCAGTGTTTGGAAATATTGGCTGCTCCACGACACGTGCTACTTCCGCATTCCAAAGTTCCTATGGCAGTCTATGGGAGTGTCGCAACTCTGTTTTTCAACGGCTCTGATTTAATCCTGAGAAGACAAAGGCCTGCATAATGAGCTGCATAATGAGCCTTTCAGTCATCTGTGTGTCCGAGAGGGAAGACTTAAAAGAAGAATGTGAGGACTAAATAAATGTATATAATTTTATGTTTGTTGTTTATTTAGAATATATTTAATTATGCCACTACATAATTTAATATCCACTTGGAAGTGCAGTTAAACAGTTTATTAGGAACAATCAAAGCTGACTTTTAAACTAAATTTCATTACTCCAGTCACACAATCCTTCAGAAATCCCCTTAACAATCTTATTTTCTACAAAAAAAAAAAAAAAAACATTTATTGTTATTTATTTATTGTTAAACATTTATTGCTTTCCGTCATCTCTTCATCCAATTCCTTCTCGGGGGGGGTTTAGGTGAGTATAAGAATTCCATGTCTATGTATTTTTTCACAGCTCTTTTTCTTATTTCCTCAGAAAACTGAGGGGGATCCTATTTATCTAAGTGAATCCAATCCGCTGCCGCTGCTGCTGTGAAAACCCCGCCCCACAAGTGACAGACCATAAGATCTTTCACCCTAAGTTCACCGGTCACCAGATGGTCACGCACAGACTAGATTTATCTGTCACCTAAAGGACATGGTCACATACCAGAGGTCCGGAGTCTATTTTTCAAACAGGTGACCATCACACTTGTGATTAGGATAATCCCTTATGACATGATATATTATGAAACAGATGATGGGTCACAGCTGCCCATTATTCACGGATGGTGTCATTTCATGGCTGATGTATAACCTTGATTTATTACAAACAGATGTCAGAGCACCACCTGTGACCTGATCAAGGTCAGGTGGGGGGGGGGGTCTAGGTCGAATGGGGAGAGTTCAAGGTCAAATGGTCACGGTCATGTGGGGGATAGGCCAAAGGTCAAAGTCATCAATCAAATCTTGGCAGGTGGTGCAGTATATCTACTACTCTTCAGTGACCAGTATAAGAGAGTGACAGCGATAACAACAAATTTAACACACCTGCTCCCCATTAACACCTGAGACCTTGTAACACTAACGAGTCACATGACACCGGGGAGAGAAAATGGCTAATTTGGCCCAATTTAGACATTTTCACGTAGGGGTGTACTAACTTCTGTGACCAGTGGTTTAGACATTAGTGGCTGTGTGCGGAGTTACTTTGAGGGGAAATTAAATTTACACTGTTATACAAGCTGTACACTCACTACTTTACATTGGAGCCAAGTGTCATTACTTCAGTGTTGTCACATGAAAAGATATAATAAAATACAGTATTTACCAAAATGTGAGGGGTGTACTCACTTCTGTGAGATACTGTGTATGTATATGTATATCTTCATGCACCTACCTCTGAAGAGAACTCATAATATGCTAGTAGACAGCAATCCTTGTGCGTGAGAAATCTGGTGTTGAGGGTGGATCTGGAGCTGAATTCTGTCCAGGTTGTCACAACATCACGAACCGCCTTGAAATATAATTCAAATATTTAAAATGGTTGTTATAAATGTAATGTGAAGCTTTTACATTCACAATGCTCGTTTTGATCTTGGTAGTGAAGTGGGCAGAAAATTCTGCCGAACTGCAATTTAGTTTTAAGGGAACAGTTTTCAAGAGTGCAAATAAGATTTTAAGTTTTAAGCACCTTTCAGGCTTGTGTTAGGTTTCCACAAGCAACAAAGTATACTTGAACAAACACTTTTTTACATTTAAATTTTAGAAAATCTTACTTATTCCTTCCTTCTCCATCGATCTGGCATGGCAGATGACCATTACAGACCATAGCACTTTGAAGTGAGGCACAGTCACAGTACTCAGTTCTGTCTTACCATTATTAATTTTCATTTCAAAGCACTTTTTATCATCATCTGTGTCTTGTAGTGTCCTCAGTGCAGTGTTAAACACAGGATGGCCTAGAAAGACATACATATATTTTTTAAATATCTAATAAACTTTTGAATGTTTGAGGGTTTACTTACTAGTCAGATGGTTCATAGTGCCTGGAGAAGTTCTTCAACAAGAGGTCCGCTGTACGGTCATCAGCGTGGAAGAATATAGGAACATAAACAATTTGTGACAGAGTCAACAATACGTAGTATACAATGTCAGATTTATTAGAAATAAACTTTAGCAGAGGAGAAATGCAGAAAAGAGAAAGAATAATGTACAGAACATACAAACAATATTAAGAAAAGAGAATTTACAATTTTAGGTTTAAACCCTCTAAGAGTCTAAGGGTATTTTTGGGGCCTGGAGAAGTTTTGTCATGCCCTGACATTTGTGCTTTTTTCAGTTTCTTATAAACCTAAATGGCTAAAGTCTAGTCTAGTTTGTGTAATCAGCACAAACTGGGCTATAATAATATGTGAGCAGCATGTATGTACATTAGGGGTTGCATGGCTACTGATTTCTACTAGTCGATTTATTATTTAAAAAATACTCGTTACTCGACTACTCGTGGTTCATGCTACTGTAAATGAAAAGACATTACATAGTTTTTTTTTATTATCAATAAACGCTTAATTCATAGCCTTAAGCAAAAATTACATATATAAATTGTCAAAACTATTATGACATTACATATTTACATTTTCATGTAACAGCCAGTATTTGTATGTGTGTCTGTAACAATCACAACATTTTTGTATCTGCATTTGCATACAACGTCGTACAGTACTTGATAATACCGCTATGGCTATCTTTTTTTCATAGTTATCACTGAACAAGTATGCCGTGTCAAACTAAAATAATTAATAATTTCTAAAATAATATTTATCATGCAAGCAGAGAGATGTAATGACAAACGTTTAGTGATCATTTGAACACGACTGGATCAATTCAATGCGCACATTTTCATTACATTAACTCTTTAAGCAATTAACTCTTTAACTTCACTAAACAAAGTGTGTGCGCCGCGCAAACCAGCAAAAGATAAAGATGCAAACATGTAGGACAAGTAGAAAATGCATCCATATCTAAGTTGATTATAAGCGTGCTCTCTCGAGAGAACTGGTTTTTGAGAGACTGAGACGCACAGCACAGCACGGCTGTTTGATTGGTGAGTGCGCTGTGCTTAATCCATTCATTCGTATCATATCGTAGCCTAAGGTTTAAAGCATTGCCTTTTGAATATATACAATAGAACGTGTATGATGTATTATTATAGGTGATATTATTCTTGCCAAGCTCTGATTTTTGAGAGATGCATGGAGAGGCAACAGCAGTGTGTTAGCGGTCTTTTCATTCATAAAGTTTACATTCATTCACTTCACACTCTGACTTTAGAGGTCTGTGTATAATATCGGCTCGGTGTTCATCTTCAGTTCTCTCTTCACATCAGTTCAGTCAGTGTACTGTGTGAGTAAATGAATTACTCCGGGATATTGGTTTGTTTGAACTCAGAGGAAGTGTCAGCCACATTAAAAAAGTTAACAGCTTTGTGAATTAATGCGTATTGGAGATGCGAATCGTTTAAAACGATTCAGTTCGATTTGGTGAACTGAATGATTCGTTCGCGAACCAGATATCCAGACTGCTTTGTTTTGAACTCTCTCACACAACAGACACGGAAGAGAAGACAATGCTGAATAAAGTCGTAGTTTTTGCTATTTTTGTACCAAAATGTATTTTCAATGCTTCAAAATATTCTAACTGACCCTCTGATGTCACATCTACTTTGATGATGTTTTTCTTACCTTTCTGGACATGGACAGTAGACCGTACACACAGCTTCAATGGAGGGACTGAGAGCTCGGACTAAACCTAAAATATCTTAAACTGTGTTCCAAAGATAAACGGAGGTCTTACGGATTTGGAACAACATGAGGGTAAGTTATTAATTACATAATTTTGTTATCTGGGTGAACTAACCCTTTAAGTGTTTGTTACTTAAGATAGCAGCGATTAAGATAAAACTGGCTACATAAAATACAACTATTATATAGATTCATGAGAGGTCGGCTAAATGCGTTTAAATGTCGAAAATACAGTAATTTCATCAACTTACCAGCGAGAGTACTTCAGAAACATTGAAAATGTGTGGAGTTCAGCGCTGGAACTATCAGTGTTTGGAAATATTGGCTGCTCCACGACTAGTGCTACTTCCGCATTCCAAAGTTCCTATGGCAGTCTATGGGAGTCGCAACTCTGTTTTTCAACGGCTCTGATTTAATCCTGAGAAGACAAAGGCCTGCATAATGAGCTGCATAATGAGCCTTTCAGTCATCTGTGTGTCCGAGAGGGAAGACTTAAAAGAAGAATGTGAGGACTAAATAAATTTATATAATTTTATGTTTGTTGTTTATTTAGAATATATTTAATTATCCCACAACATAATTTAATATCCACTTGGAAGTGCAGTTAAACAGTTTATTAGGAACAATCAAAGCTGACTTTTAAACTAAATTTCATTACTCCAGTCACACAATCCTTCAGAAATCCCCTTAACAATCTTATTTTCTACAAAAAAAAAAAAAACATTTATTGTTATTATTATCATCATTATTATTATTAATGTTGAAAAGAGCCGAGAATATTTTTTCAGGTTTTATTGGGGGGGAGGATAAATTGAAAGTACAGCATTGTTTGTTACATTTATTACAGTTACATGTATTTGTTACATTTATATTATTTACATCAGGCTTTTGAATGGTATAGTATTGTATATTGTTATTGAAACTTCATAATGTTTCACTTGATTATACATTTAGTCAGGAATTATAGTTTGGAAAAAGTCTAACTAGTAAAATGTTTACACGTTAGGTGAAAACGAGTATATAAGTAGTATATATACAAGTATATAAATGAATAAAAAAAGACTTACTCATGTTTATGATCTCTGGTGAATACAGCTCTTCATTCTTTTTTTTCTGAGGAAATCCAAATCTCAAATCCTGAGGTAATCCTCATCACATCTTTTTGGGGTGAATTATGTCTTATTTCTCTCATCGCGAAGCAAACAGTAAAATAAATAAAAAACTTGAACAGTCTCGCTGCGTTGTCTTCTGTTGTGTGGGCGTAGTTCATTTTAATGATGCATTTGTAAATGAAGATCAGCGCAGACAAAGGCTGCAGAGAGCACATCTTGTTTGTTATATTTATTTTATAAATGCACAAAGTTTTGTTGTTATTAAGTCTGTATTCAAATATAAGTAGACCCTTTACATATTCGATTGATGTATTGTTCTGATCTGTACGATCAAAACTGAAAGTGTAATTTCAAATCTTTTCAGGGTTATCAGGAGAAAATGATTTTCTAACGCGTAGAGGCTAGTTAAAGATGCATGATGATATAGGTGAAATATATTGTGAAAAAAGCATTTTAAGTTATTTAATAAGGTGTGACGAGTGGGGCGGGGCCGAGGGACATGGGAGCGAGGCCGGGGGAGTGATTGGAGATGAACTACACCTGTTCGTCCCACCGGTCTCGAGGCCCATGGAGGAGATGGAAGGATATAAAACTGGAGCGACGACAGTGAAGGACGAGAGAGGACCAGGCCTGGGCTTTTAGTTGTGTTTTGGTTTTTATTTTATGCGCACCAGTCGTCCGTGAGGGGCTGGTGCGCTGTTTTGTGTTTATTTTGTTATTAAAATGTTTTTGATTGTCCGCCGGTTCCCGCCTCCTTCTTCCGGATGAATATGAAGGTTGATATCGTTACAGTGGTGCCGAAGCCCGGGAGAAGGAGGGACGCGCTGCTGAAGATCCCTCGCCGCTGTGGTGAATCCGCGGTGCCATCGAGCTGGCGAGGAGTGTGCCGCCATGGACGCTCGAGGCGGTGGACTGGAGCGAGTTGCCGGGGACGGGCGAGCTCGCTACCGGCCGCCCACGATGTGGAGAGACGGCTGCCGTCCGTGAGGGAGCGGAGGAGTCGGCGCCGTTCGCCAGGTGGCCGGAGCCTGCTGCCTCCGCCGGAACGGGGAGGAGCAGGGAACGGGGGACTCCTGCCGGCTGCCCAAAACCGGAGGAGCCGTCGCCGTCCACCGGGCGGCGGAGGAGTGTCATGCCGTCCGCCGAGGGCCGTCCAGTGCCACCGCCAGGCACCGCGGAGGAGATCACCCAGCTGGTGGAGGGCCGAGCAGCGGTGCGTCTGGGAACCGGAATTTTTTTTTTTTTTTTTTCCTCTCTCCCCTCTCTCGTCTCTGTCGCTCCTCCTTCCATCTCCTTTTCTCTCGCCTCGCCTGTCCTACCCCCAGGTTCCCGCAGGTCCCCGGGAGCGGCCCCCCCGGAGGGAGGGGGGGGAGGGGGAGTAGAGCGCAGTCTCGGGAGTACCCCCCGGCCTGCGAGGGGCGATGGGGGTATGTAACGAGTGGGGCGGGGCCGAGGGACATGGGAGCGAGGCCGGGGGAGTGATTGGAGATGAACTACACCTGTTCGTCCCACCGGTCTCGAGGCCCATGGAGGAGATGGAAGGATATAAAACTGGAGCGACGACAGTGAAGGACGAGAGAGGACCAGGCCTGGGCTTTTAGTTGTGTTTTGGTTTTTATTTTATGCGCACCAGTCGTCCGTGAGGGGCTGGTGCGCTGTTTTGTGTTTATTTTGTTATTAAAATGTTTTTGATTGTCCGCCGGTTCCCGCCTCCTTCTTCCGGATGAATATGAAGGTTGATATCGTTACATAAGGTTTTTCAGATCACCTGTGTTACGTCTTATAGCTAGCCTCTATGTCACGGTTCATGAATGCACCGTCTCCTGCTGTATTCATGTTACGTCATGTTGATTGTTTCATGTGGGTGTTGCCGCTGATCGTCTGATCAGCGGCAGGTGCAGCTCATTCCAACAGCCTACTTAATGCCCTGTCTTTCGTCTCTTGTTTGTCAGATCGTTGTTTGAGGTCCTCCGTGTTGATGTCTGTTCAGTCTCTCGTGTTCCTGCCCTTGCTTTGTCTCCTGTTCGGTCGTTGCTGGATTGTATCACTCACTCACGGATTATACTCACCTCTCACGGATCTACCACCACCATCATCTCTACCAGCGCACTCAAACCACCTACTCACCAGTCTGTGCTGCCGTCGAGGTACCTGCATCTTTCTCCAACCTTCATCCATCACACCTCTTGTCAATAAACTCTGTTTACTTGCATTTGCCTCCTGTCCTCCATACGAGTCGTTACAGAATGATCTGACCATTTTGGAAGCAGCGAGTAGTCAACATTCCGCCCTCGAAGAGTTTCTCAGCGCCAGTGTTCGGAGGATGGACTCCCAGGAGAGGAGTCTTAACGACACTGGTCGCGCGGTTCAAGCCTTGGTGACGCAGGTGTCCGAGCTCACCCAACAGTTCCAGCTACTACGAGCTCCCACTGCGCCACCCACACCGCCTGTTCTACCAGTACCATCGGTGACCCCCTCCCAGCCGGAACCACGTCTCCCGATTACGGAGACTTACTCGGGTGAGGCCAACTTCTGTAGAGCATTTTTAACCCGCTGTGACATGCACTTTTCCCTTCAGCCCAGAAACTTCACCAATGAAAGGGCCAAAGTGGCCTTTGCGCTAACCCTGCTTTCTGGGAGGGCGGCATTATGGGGGACAGCGGTGTGGGAGAACCAGGATCCATGCTGTGCCTCATTTCAGGCACTCTCCGCCGAGATGAGACGGGTCTTCGATCGGGCCGCGCTCGGGAGGGAGGCGGCCAGGAGGCTGGCGGAGTTATGTCAGCATGAGAGATCCGTCTCGGACTATTCCATTGAGTTACGAACCCTGGCGGTGGAGTGTCATTGGAGCGAGGAGGCGCAGTGGGACATGTTCCTGCATGGGCTGGCTGACCACGTCCAGAAGGAGATCTACGCCCTGGATCTCCCCTCGTCTCTCAATGGGCTCATCAAACTGGCTTTGCGGGTCGATGCACGTCTGATGCAGATGGAGAGGAGGAGCTTACCCAGCACCACATCCAGAACAGCGGCGGACGTGCGATTCAGCGGCAGGGACGCGGCCAGCCCCTCCTACGATCGTGAGCTCGGCTTTCCCGGGAGGAGAAGGAGAGGAGGAGGTCCCTTGGCCTGTGCCTCTACTGCGGGGGAGCCGGACATCAAGCCTACACCTGTCCGGTAAAAGTGCCAAGCTCGGTAGTACGTATGAGGCTACTATTGGGTGGGATCTCCGCCGAGAAGACCTCATCATCATCATCTACGCTGCTTCCGGTAAGACTGAGATGGTCAGCACAGACCCACCACTGTCAAGCACTACTGGACTCAGGGGCAGAGGGCAATTTCATGGACGACACACTGGCACACAGACTCCACATTCCCCTCAGAGCCCTTCCGCACCACATCACGGTTCACGCCCTCAATGGACAGAAACTCCCAGCCATTTCGCACATCACTGAAGACATCACCGTCATCACATCAGACAATCACTCTGAAACTATTTCCTTCCACATACTTGACTCTCCCCTGGCACCCATAGTCCTCGGTCACCCTTGGCTCCTCCTCCATAACCCCAAAATAGACTGGTCCTCCAATTCCATTCTTTCCTGGTGTAAAAAGTGTCATGAGTCTGGTTTAGTGTCTGCCTGTGCGTCTGTGTCTATGTCTGTGTTACAGGAGGAGGGGGTGGATTTGTCTAACGTGCCCGTGGAGTACCTCCATTTGAAGGAAGTGTTCAGTAAGTCTCGTGCTGCTTCTCTTCCTCCGCATCATCCCTACGACTGTGCCATAGATTTATTGTCAGGTAAGTCTCCGCCTAAAGGCAAATTATATTCACTTTCTGGTCCGGAAAGGGAGGCTATGGAAAAATATATTTCTGATTCTCTAGCTTCGAAGTTCATCCGCCCTTCCTCTTCTCCTGCGGAGGCGGGGTTCTTTTTTGTGGGAAAGAAGGACGGATCACTGCGACCTTGTATTGATTACCGGGGACTGAACAACATCACGGTAAAGAATACTTATCCTTTGCCGTTGAAGTCTTCCGCCTTCGAGAGGTTGCAAGGAGCGTCAATTTTCACAAAACTGGACTTACGCAATGCTTATCATTTGGTCCGTATCAGGGAGGGGGATGAATGGAAGACCGTCTTTAATACCCCCAGAGGGCACTTTGAATATTTGGTCATGCCCTTCGGGCTTTCCAACTCCCCAGCGGTCTTCCAGGCACTCGTCAACGACGTGCTGCGAGATATGATTGATCAGTCCATATATGTCTACCTGGACGACATATTGATTTTTTCTTCTTCTCTCCAGGAACATGTGCAGCACGTCTGACAAGTGCTTCAGAGGTTGCTAGAGAATGGGCTTTTTGTCAAGGCGGAGAAATGTGAGTTTCATGCACAGTCAATTCCATTTCTGGGGTATATCGTGTCGACTGAGGGAATACGCATGGATCCCGAGAAGGTTAAGGCTGTAGTAGAGTGGCCAAGTCCAGATTCCCGTAAGGCCCTACAGAGGTTTCTGGGGTTCGCCAACTTCTACCGGCATTTTATTCGCAACTTCAGCCAACTAGCCGCACCTCTGACCACCTTGACCTCCGCCAAGACTGCGTTCAGGTGGTCAGACACAGCTGAGGTTCCAAAAAATATTAAACCCGACTCTTTGTCACGTATTTTTGACCATTCCGAACGCCCGTCCACTCCCGAGTGTATTTTATCACATTAGTGGTCTCCGCACTCACATGGGAGATCGAATCGAAGGTCAGAACGGCCTTAGAAGGGGTAACGCCTCCGTCCGGGTGCCCACCGAATCGCTTATTTGTGCCGGAGGGATTAAGGTCCAACGTTATCCAGTGGGGACATTGCTCTAATGTAGCTTGCCATCCAGGGGTTAACCACACTAGATTTTTAGTCAAGCAATGATTCTGGTGGCCACTTATGGCTCGCGACATTCACAGTTTTGTTTTGGCTTGCTCGGTTTGTGCCACTGGTAAGACTTCCAATCGGCCCCCTGATGGGTTACTTCAACCGCTGCCAGTCCCTTCGAGACCCTGGTCCCACATTGCTCTAGATTTCATTACCGCACTCCCGCCCTCCCAGGGCAACACGGTAGTTTTAACCGTGGTGGACCGGTTCTCGAAGGCAGCCCACTTTATTCCCTTGCCCAAATTACCCTCAGCCAAGGAGACAGCGTTGACCGTCATAGATCACGTCTTTCGTTTACATGGCCTCCCGATAGACGTGGTTTCCGACAGGGGACCCCAATTTGTGTCCAAATTTTGGCGAGAATTCTGTAGATTGCTGGGAGCGACTGTAAGTCTGTCCTCAGGGTTTCATCCCCAGAACAATGGTCAAACCGAGAGAGCCAACCAAGATTTGGAAAGGGTGTTGCGATGTTTGGTCTCCAAGAATCCTTCCTCCTGGAGCCAACAATTGTCTATGGTGGAGTACGCCCACAATACCTTACCAGTATCAGCTACGGGCCTATCTCCTTTTGAGTGTAGTGTAGGTTACCAGCCACCTATTTTTCCCAGTCTGGAATCCGAAGTCGTGGTCCCCTCCGTTCACGCCTTCGTCCAGAGGTGTCACTGCACTTGGACAGGAGCCCGCAAGACTCTACTCCAAGTGGGGGTGCGCACTAAGGCCAAAGCCGATCGCCACCGGTTTACGCCTCCCGTATACGTCGTGGGTCAAAAAGTGTGGCTTTCTACTAAGAACATTCCTCTCCGCTCCGTATCTAATAAGTTGGCTCCAAAATTTATTGGCCCGTTTACTGTCACCAAGATCATTAGCCCGGTGGCAGTCCGCCTTAAACTCGCTTTTCTAGGCACTCAAAGCGCTTTACATAGTCTGGGGGTATCTCCTCATCCACCACCAGTGTGCAGCATCCACCTGGATGATGCGACGGCAGCCATAGTGCGCCAGAACGCCCACCACACACCAGCTTACTGGTGGAGAGGAGACAGAGTGATGAAGCCAATCAGCAGATATGGGGATTGTTAGGAGGCCATGATGGTCAGAGGCCAATGGGCGAATTTAGCCAGGATGCCGAGGTCACACCTCTACTCTTTTCGAAAGACATCCTGGGATTTTTAATGACCACAGAGAGTCAGGACCTCGGTTTAACGTCTCATCCGAAGGACGGTGCTTGTTGACAATATAGTGTCCCCATCACTACACTGGGGCGCTAGGACCCACACAGACCACAGGGTGAGCACCCCCTGCTGGCCTCACTAGCACCTCTTCCAGCAGCAACCTAGTTTTCTCAGGAGGTCTCCCATCCAGGTACTGACCAGGCTTAGCCCTGCTTAGCTTCAGTGGGAAACCGGTCTTGGGCTCTAGGGTGATATGGCTGCCGGCTTTAAACAAAATACATTGCATCAAAGCAACTGAACAACATTCATTAGGAAAACAGTGTCAATAAAGCAAAATGATAGTTAAAGGCAGTTCATCATTGTTCAGTTAAATAGTGTCTGTGCATTTATTTGCAATCAAGTCAGCGATATCGCTGTAGATGAAGTGACCCAACTAAGCAAGCCAGAGGCGACAGCGGCAAGGAACCGAAACTCCATCAGTGACAGAATGGAGAAAAAAACCTTGGGAGAAACCAGGCTCAGTTGGGGGGCCAGTTCTCCTCTGACCGGACGAAACCAGTAGTTCAATTCCAGGCTGCAGCAAAGTCAGATTGTGCAGAAGAATCATCTGTTTCCTGTGGTCTTGTCCTGGTGCTCCTCTGAGACAAGGTCTTTACAGGGGATCTGTATCTGGGGCTCTAGTTGTCCTGGTCTCCGCTGTCTTTCAGGGATGTAGAGGTCCTTTCTAGGTGCTGATCCACCATCTGGTCTGGATACGTACTGGATCCAGGTGACTGCAGTGACCCTTTGATCTGGACACAGACTGGTTCTGGTGGCCACGGTGACCTCGGAACAAGAGAGAAACAGACAAATATTAGCATAGATGCCATTCTTCTAATAATGTAGCAAGTACATAGGGTGTTATGGGAAGTGTTTCCGGTTCCGGTTTACCTAATTAATGCAGCCTAAAAATCCTTTAACGGATTTGGATATTAAAAGCATATTAGTATGTTATGTGTATGCCAGCTTAAAGAGATGGGTCTTTAACCTAGATTTAAACTGCAAGAGTGTGTCTGCCTCCCGAACAATGTTAGGTAGGTTATTCCAGAGTTTAGGCGCCAAATAGGAAAAGGATCTGCCGCCCGCAGTTGATTTTGATATTCTAGGTATTATCAAATTGCCTGAGTTTTGAGAACGTAGCGGACGTAGAGGATTATAATGTAAAAGGAGCTCATTCAAATACTGAGGTGCTAAACCATTCAGGGCTTTATAAGTAATAAGCAATATTTTAAAATCTATACGATTTTGATGATGTTTGATAGGGAGCCAGTGCATATGGTCATACTTCCTGGTTCTAGTAAGAACTCTTGCTGCTGCATTTTGGACTAGCTGTAGTTTGTTTACTAAGCGTGCAGAACAACCACCCAATAAAGAATTACAATAATCTAACCTTGAGGTCATAAATGCATGGATTAACATTTCTGCATTTGACATTGAGAGTATAGGCCGTAATTTAGATATATTTTTGAGATGGAAAAATTCAGTTTTACTAATGCTAGAAACGTGGCTTTCTAAGGAAAGATTGCGATCAAATAGCACACCTAGGTTCCTAACTGATGACGAAGAATTGACAGAGCAACCATCAAGTCTTAGACATTGTTCTAGGTTATTACAAGCGGAGTTTTTCGATCCTATAATTAACACCTCTGTTTTTTTCAGAATTTAGCAGTAAGAAATTACTCGTCATCCAGTTTTTTATATCAATTATGCATTCCATAAGTTTTTCAAATTGGTATGTTTCACCGGGCCGCGAAGAAATATAGAGCTGAGTATCATCAGCATAACAGTTAAAGCTAACACTATGTTTCCTGATGATATCTCCTAAGGGTAACATATAAAGCGTGAAGAGTAGCGGCCCTAGTACTGAGCCTTGAGGTACTCCATACTGCACTTGTGATCGATAGGATACATCTTCCTTCACTGCTACGAACTGATGGCGGTCATATAAGTACGATTTAAACCATGCTAATGCACTTCCACTGATGCCAACAAAGTGTTCAAGTCTATGCAAAAGAATGCTGTGGTCAATTGTGTCAAACACAGCACTAAGATCCAATAAAACTAATAGAGAGATACACCCCACGATCAGATGATAAGAGCAGATCATTTGTAACTCTAAGGAGAGCAGTCTCAGTACTATGATACGGTCTAAATCCTGACTGGAAATCCTCACATATACCATTTTTCTCTAAGGAGTATAATTGTGAGGATACCACCTTTTCTAGTATCTTGGACAGAAAAGGGAGATTCGAGATTGGTCTATAATTAACTAGTTCTTTGGGGTCAAGTTGTGGTTTTTTGATGAGAGGCTTAATAACAGCCAGTTTGAAGGTTTTGGGGACATATCCTAATGACAATGAGGAATTTATAATAGTCAGAAGACGATCTATGACTTCTGGAAGCACCTATTTTAGGACCTTAGATGGTATAGGGTCTAACATAAATGTTGTTGGTTTAGATGATTTAACAAGTTTATACAATTCTTCCTCTCCTATGGTAGAGAATGAGTGGAACTGTTCCTCAGGGGGTCTATAGTGCACTGTCTGATGTGATACTGTAGCTGACGGCTGAATGGTTGCAATTTTATCTCTAATAGTATCGATTTTAGAAGTAAAGTAGTTCATAAAATCATTACTGCTGTGGTGTTGGGAAATATCAACACTTGTTGAGGCTTTATTTTTCGTTAATTTAGCCACTGTATTGAATAAATACCTGGGGTTATGTTTGTTTTCTTCTAAAAGAGAAGAAAAGTAATCGGATCTAGCAGTTTTTAATGCTTTTCTGTAGGATATGTTACTTTCCCACCAAGCAATACGAAATACCTCTAGTTTTGTTTTCTTCCAGCTGCGCTCCATTTTTCGGGCTGCTCTCTTTAGGGTGCGAGTATGCTCATTATACCATGGTGTCATACTGTTTTCCTGAACCTTCCTTAAGCGTAAAGGAGCAACTTTATTTAAAGTGCTAGAAAAGAGAGAGTCCATAGTTTTTGTTACATCATCAAGTTGTTCTGAGGTTTTGGATATGCTAAGGAATTTGGATACATCAGGAAGATAACTTAAAAAGCAGTCTTTTGTGGTAGAAGTGATGGTTCTTCCATACTTGTAACCAGAAGTAGAATTTACAATTTTGGCTATATGAAGTTTGCACAGAACTAAATAATGATCTGAGATATCATCACTTGGCTGAATAATTTCAACACTATCAACATCAATTCCAAGTGACAGTATTAAATCTAGAGTATGATTTCGACAATGAGTAGGTCCTGAAACGTGTTGTCTAACACCAATAGAGTTCAGAATGTCTATAAATGCTGATCCCAATGCATCTTTTTCATTATCAACATGGATATTAAAATCACCAACTATTAAAACTTTATCTGCAGCCAGAACTAACTCGGATGTAAAATCACCAAACTCTTTAATAAAGTCTGTATGGTGCCCTGGTGGCCTGTATACAGTAGCCAGTACAAACATAACAGGGGATTTATCATTAACATTTGTTTCTCTGGATAATGTTAAATGAAGCACCATTACTTCAAACGAGTTATACGTAAAGCCTGCCCATTGAGAAATCCTGAAAACGTTGTTATAAATTGAAGCAACACCTCCACCTTTGCCTTTTAGACGCGGCTCATGTTTATAACAGTGATCTTGGGGGGTGGACTCATTTAAAATAATGTAATCATCAGGTTTTAGCCAGGTTTCTGTCAAACAGAGTACATCTATATTATGATCAGTGATCATATTTACAAAAAGTGTTTTCGTAGAAAGGGATCTAATATTCAATAAGCCAAGCTTTATCATTTGTTTATCCATATTGGTTCTGTTTTTTATTTGTTGAACCTCAATTAAATTGTTAATCTTAACTTGGTTTGGACATTTTTTGTATTTTCTAGTTCGGGGAACAGACTCAGTCTCTATAGTGTGATATCTAGGTGAAAAAGTCTCTATGTGCTGAGAATGAACTGACCTCTGTGACGGGAGGCAGCTAGCAGACGGTCGGTTTAGCCAGTCTGTCTGCTTCCTGACCTGGGCCCCAGTTAGTCAAGTATAAACACTAAGACTATTTGCCATATTTCTAGAGAGAAGAGTGGCGCCACCCCAGGAGGGATGAAGACCATCTCTTTTAAACAGGTCAGGTCTGCCCCAAAAGCTCGTCCAATTGTCTATGAAACCTATGTTATTCTGTGGGCACCACTTAGACATCCAGCCATTGAGTGATGACAATCTGCTATGCATCTCATCACCACGGTAAGCAGGGAGGGGACCAGAGCATATTGCAGTGTCTGACATCGTGTTTGCAAGTTCACACACCTCTTTAATGTTATTTTTAGTGATCTCCGACTGGCGAAGTCGAACATTATTAGAGCCGGCATGAATAACAATCTTACTTTATTTACGTTTAGCATTAGCCAGCACTTTTAAATTTGCCAAGATGTCAGGCACTCTGGCTCCCGGTAAACATTTGACTATGGTGGCTGGTGTCTCTATATTCACGTTCCGTACAATAGAATCACCAATAACTAGAGCACTTTCATCAGGTTTCTCAGTGGGTGCATCACTGAGTGGGGAGAACCTGTTTAATGTTTTGATCGGAACAGAAGAGCGGTGTTTTGACCCACAACTACGCTGCCTCACCGTCACCCAGTTGCCCTGCTGCAGGGGCTCTGTTTCTGGAACCGAACAATGTACAGGAATCCCTGAGCTAGACGCATCCAGAGCCGTATCTAGAGCCCTAACATTCTTACTGTCCTCAATTAAAGTTTGGATGCATGTCTCTAATTCTGAAATCTTCTCTGTCAGCCTAACTATTTCCCTGCATTTATCATATGTGAATCCCTCATCAGCGACAGAGATAGATAAACTGTACATGTGGCAAGAGGTGCAAATAACAATAACAGGCGAAGCCATTACTCACCGTGCTTGATGAAATATTCTTACTGCGGTTGTTTGATGAACTTGTGAAAAACTGGAGCGAGAAAGAGGAGAGGAGAAAAGAAAAACAGCAATAGGTTCGAATGAGAACGCTAATGACAAGCTAATGAGTGCTAACGCCCTAACGCTCATGTCTTTTGAGTTCCTTCTTGTCCGTGATTGATGTTGTGATGTTGCATCCTAATTTGATGTATTGTATCATGTTGGATGTGCCCTTATTCTCCCGCGATCGTTAAAAGTCCCCTTTAGTATATCTTTTCCTTCATGCGCCTTTATTCACACACCCAGCAGCCGTAACAGAATCATGGACCCAACTGAGCCTGAGCGAGCGGTGTAAGGCACGCCTGCCAGCCAGCGGTCCCAGAGAGGATTTCACCGCTTTCGTGGAGTGGGTGCTGGAGAAAAATGGATCTTCGTTCACCATCTGCACCACTGAAGAGGATATCTCCAGCCCCACTCCCGAACCAGAGACCAGCCAGCCGCCATCCTGCTGCACGGAGCGAAAGCCAGAGCCCATCGCAGCCGCAGAGCCCGAGCCAATCACTGTCGGGGAGCAAGGACTCGAGAGCGCGACTGACCAGGTGTGTGAGCCGGCAACACCGTGCATCGTGGGATTACTGGTGGAGATCGAGGGCATGGAGGAAAGCCCTGCCCACACTCCTGTGACTGAGGGTGAGCTGCAATTGTTTTTTTTCAAATTATATGGAGGAATTAATGGACCTTTTTCAAATGGACCTTATAGACTTGTTCAGTGAGTTTTACCCGAATCCCCTGTGTCTTCGCTGGTTCCACCCAGCCCTGAATTTCCTGTTTCTCTGCTGGTTCCATCCAGCCCAGAATTTCCTGTTTCTCCGCTGGTTCCGCCCAGCCCTGAATCTCCTGTTTCTCCACTGGTTACGCCCAGCCCTGAATCTCCTGTTTCTCCACTGGTTCCGCCCAGCCCTGAATCTCCTGTTTCTCCACTGGTTCCGTCCAGCCCTGATCCTCTTGTTTCTTTGCTGGTTCCGTCCAGCCCTGATCCTCCTGTGTTCCCTCCCAGCCTCCCTCTCCCACCTCCTCCTAGACCAGTCAGTTCCTCTGCTCCATTTCTGCTGGTTCCGTCCAGCCCTGAATCTCATGTTTCTCCGCTGGCTCTGTCCAGGCCGGTTCCTCCTGTGTTTCCTCCTGGACTCCCTCTCTCATCTCCTCCTAGACCAGCCAGTTCCTCGACCTCATCTCCTCTGGTGCCAGTCAGTCCCGCAGCCCACCCTCAGTCAGTGCCATCTGGGCGCAATGGTTCACCAAGGGACTTCCAGTCTCCAGCTCCGCATTGGCGTGTGGATTCCCTGTCTCTGCCTCCAGCCTCCGAGCCCTGGACTCCACCTCGGTCCTTCGACCCTGCGGCTCCGCCTTGGCACCCTGATCCCTCGTCTTCACCGTGGCCCGTCATCCGACCTGCTCCACCGGGCTCCTTCGTCCCTCCGGCTCCACCTTGGTCAGTCGTCGACCATCTGCCGCCTCGGGACTCCACTCCTATGGCTTCACCTCGTCATTCCATCCCTCTGGCTCTGTCAGGCTCCTCCTTCCCTCCGACTCCACCTCCGTTCTCAGTCACGCCGACTCCGCAGCAGGCTTCTGGAGCCCTGCCTCCGCCTCGGTCGCCGGTTCCTTCAGCGCTGCCTTGGACCTCCGGACCCTCTGCATCACCCTGGCTCTGTGGCTGCTCTGCTCCATCTTGGGCTCCTCACCCACAGGCGCAGTCTCCGTCAGTCGGCCCCTGGTGTCGTCGGCTCCTCCTCCACCATGGCTCCTCCCGCCGTTGACTCCACCATGGATCATCATCCTGGCTGGTCTCTGGAGCACCATCTGGCTCCTCCTGCTCCGGGCTCCTCCCCTGGCTCCTTCTTCCATCTACTCCACCCTGGTTCTAAGCTCCTTGCTCCCTCTTTGCCTCCCCCTTGCCTGCTCCACACCCACCTCTTGCAGTATTGGTATTCCTCTTGCAGTGCGAGGACGCACCGTTCCAGGAGGGGGCGAACTGTTACGTACATGGACTTTCAGTTCCCTTATTTGGTCATCTTTTCTTGTTTGGTTAAATGATTAATCCCCACCTGTCTCCATTCACCTGATTTCTCCCTCGTGTTTAAATACCCTGTCTTTTGAGTTCCTCCTTGTCCGTGATTGATGTAGTGATGTTGCATGCTGAGTTGATGTATTGTATTATGTTGGCTGTGCCCTTATTCTCCCGCGATCATTAAAAGTACCCTTTAGTATATCTTCTCCTTCGTGCGCCTTCATTCACACACCAGCAAGCTGTAACACTGATAACATAATATAATATAATAGCTTTAAAAATTGTAAAGTGTAGAAATAAAATGCTTGCAAAAACACACTGATTAAAAATTATATAAGGCATGTATATAATTTCACAAAAAGCCTATGTAAAGACACACGCAACGTGTATTTTTAAAATATATTTTAAAAATATATTTAACAGTGCTTCACGTATATGTGAATATATTATCTTTCCGTATGGCTCCACAGGGACACAGCAAGCTGAGACTTTACATTTCAGTGTTTTTACTGGAGTCCTTTATAAAGTCATGTTTCTTGTGTAGTGCCTGAGACAGACACACCTATTTGTTGTTTTTAAATATATGCTTCTCGTCCAACAAGTAAATTAGGTGACAGAGTGTTTGGGGAACAACTGTCAGACTGTTACTAACACCCAGATTTAAAAAAAAAAAAACATTACCATAGCTGCAAAGACACATCTGCAAGATTTCACTCTCATTTCCTCTCACCATCTGATTACAGTCAACTCGGAATAAGAATGAAACAGACAAACTGATGCAGTCGTTATACAGCATAACAATCCTTTAAAAGATTAGAGTATTAGAAGTTTATTAGTGTGTTATGTGTAAGCCAGGTTAAAGAGATGGGTCTTTAATCTAGATTTAAACTGCAAGAGTGTGTCTGCCTCCCGAACAATGTTAGGTAGGTTATTCCAGAGTTTTGGCTCTAAATATTAAAAGGATCTGCTGTCCGCAGTTGATTTTGATATTCTAGATAAAGGATAGATAGATAATCTATTTCAGATTGGCTATTTGATCAAAAGTTTTGAGATCGCAGCATATGAGAAGAACTATATATTTTGATGAGATCTTGTTCAAGTACTGAGGAGCCACACCATTCGGGCTATATAAGTAATTAGCAAGATTTTAACACGCACATATATTTCACAGAAAATACAGTCCTTTTTTGTGTGTTTTTTATTCAACGCCCTGTCTGCAACAATTCATTTTGTAATTGTTCATTTGTTTAGTTTTTTTTCTCAGCAAATTTTTTTTCTTATTTCACAGAAAATACAGTCCTTATAGGGAACCCCCATATTTTACACCAACAAGTCATTGCGTATATAAATGATTAACAAAGACTTTCAGAAAAAAAAGACAAAAATAAACCCATATGATAATCTCTGCATATACTGTAAGTGTGTATGGGACGTCCAAAGATGATGTTTGAAAACTACACAAAGTGAACAGTGGTAGTCCATGTGACTACAGCTGATCAATCAATGTCTTCTGAAGTGAAGCAACGTCTATAAGAAAAATACTTAGATGTTACATTTGACCATTTTGTTCACTTTGTGACTTTTACACTTGCATTATATGGACTAAATCTTTCTTTGAGAAGAAAGACAGTCAAAAACATCTGGTGTGGCATTAAGACTGAGTAAATGATGAGAGTTTTTTTAATCTTTGGGTGGACCAGAAACATAATCTAGACGGAATACTAAAGTGTGTGTTGAAATAATGGTGACTTTTAAAGCCCCCTTTTTTTCTCTAATTCTGAAATCTTCTCTGTCAGCCTAACTATTTCCCTGCATTTATCACATGTGAATCCCTCATCAGCGACAGAGATAGATAAACTGTACATGTGGCAAGAGGTGCAAATAACAATAACAGGCGAAGCCATTACTCACCGTGCTTGATGAAATATTCTTACTGCGGTTGTTTGATGAACTTGTGAAAAACTGGAGCGAGAGAGAGGAGAGGAGAAAAGAAAAACAGCAATAGGTTCGAATGAGAACGCTAATGACAAGCTAATGAGTGCTAACGCCCTAACGCTCATGTCTTTTGAGTTCCTTCTTGTCCGTGATTGATGTTGTGATGTTGCATCCTAATTTGATGTATTGTATCATGTTGGATGTGCCCTTATTCTCCCGCGATCGTTAAAAGTCCCCTTTAGTATATCTTTTCCTTCATGCGCCTTTATTCACACACCCAGCAGCCGTAACAGAATCATGGACCCAACTGAGCCTGAGCGAGCGGTGTAAGGCACGCCTGCCAGCCAGCGGTCCCAGAGAGGATTTCACCGCTTTCGTGGAGTGGGTGCTGGAGAAAAATGGATCTTCGTTCACCATCTGCACCACTGAAGAGGATATCTCCAGCCCCACTCCCGAACCAGAGACCAGCCAGCCGCCATCCTGCTGCACGGAGCGAAAGCCAGAGCCCATCGCAGCCGCAGAGCCCGAGCCAATCACTGTCGGGGAGCAAGGATTCGAGAGCGCGACTGACCAGGTGTGTGAGCCGGCAACACCGTGCATCGTGGGATTACTGGTGGAGATCGAGGGCATGGAGGAAAGCCCTGCCCACACTCCTGTGACTGAGGGTGAGCTGCAATTGTTTTTTTTCAAATTATATGGAGGAATTAATGGACCTTTTTCAAATGGACCTTATAGACTTGTTCAGTGAGTTTTACCCGAATCCCCTGTGTCTTCGCTGGTTCCACCCAGCCCTGAATTTCCTGTTTCTCTGCTGGTTCCATCCAGCCCAGAATTTCCTGTTTCTCCGCTGGTTCCGCCCAGCCCTGAATCTCCTGTTTCTCCACTGGTTACGCCCAGCCCTGAATCTCCTGTTTCTCCACTGGTTCCGCCCAGCCCTGAATCTCCTGTTTCTCCACTGGTTCCGTCCAGCCCTGATCCTCTTGTTTCTTTGCTGGTTCCGTCCAGCCCTGATCCTCCTGTGTTCCCTCCCAGCCTCCCTCTCCCACCTCCTCCTAGACCAGTCAGTTCCTCTGCTCCATTTCTGCTGGTTCCGTCCAGCCCTGAATCTCATGTTTCTCCGCTGGCTCTGTCCAGCCCGGTTCCTCCTGTGTTTCCTCCTGGACTCCCTCTCTCATCTCCTCCTAGACCAGCCAGTTCCTCGACCTCATCTCCTCTGGTGCCAGTCAGTCCCGCAGCCCACCCTCAGTCAGTGCCATCTGGGCGCGATGGTTCACCAAGGGACTTCCAGTCTCCAGCTCCGCATTGGCGTGTGGATTCCCTGTCTCTGCCTCCAGCCTCCGAGCCCTGGACTCCACCTCGGTCCTTCGACCCTGCGGCTCCGCCTTGGCACCCTGATCCCTCGTCTTCACCGTGGCCCGTCATCCGACCTGCTCCACCGGGCTCCCTCGTCCCTCCGGCTCCACCTTGGTCAGTCGTCGACCATCTGCCGCCTCGGGACTCCACTCCTATGGCTTCACCTCGTCATTCCATCCCTCTGGCTCTGTCAGGCTCCTCCTTCCCTCCGACTCCACCTCCGTTCTCAGTCACGCCGACTCCGCAGCAGGCTTCTGGAGCCCTGCCTCCGCCTCGGTCGCCGGTTCCTTCAGCGCTGCCTTGGACCTCCGGACCCTCTGCATCACCCTGGCTCTGTGGCTGCTCTGCTCCATCTTGGGCTCCTCACCCACAGGCGCAGTCTCCGTCAGTCGGCCCCTGGTGTCGTCGGCTCCTCCTCCACCATGGCTCCTCCCGCCGTTGACTCCACCATGGATCATCATCCTGGCTGGTCTCTGGAGCACCATCTGGCTCCTCCTGCTCCGGGCTCCTCCCCTGGCTCCTTCTTCCATCTACTCCACCCTGGTTCTAAGCTCCTTGCTCCCTCTTTGCCTCCCCCTTGCCTGCTCCACACCCACCTCTTGCAGTATTGGTATTCCTCTTGCAGTGCGAGGACGCACCGTTCCAGGAGGGGGCGAACTGTTACGTACATGGACTTTCAGTTCCCTTATTTGGTCATCTTTTCTTGTTTGGTTAAATGATTAATCCCCACCTGTCTCCATTCACCTGATTTCTCCCTCGTGTTTAAATACCCTGTCTTTTGAGTTCCTCCTTGTCCGTGATTGATGTAGTGATGTTGCATGCTGAGTTGATGTATTGTATTATGTTGGCTGTGCCCTTATTCTCCCGCGATCATTAAAAGTACCCTTTAGTATATCTTCTCCTTCGTGCGCCTTCATTCACACACCAGCAAGCTGTAACACTGATAACATAATATAATATAATAGCTTTAAAAATTGTAAAGTGTAGAAATAAAATGCTTGCAAAAACACACTGATTAAAAATTATATAAGGCATGTATATAATTTCACAAAAAGCCTATGTAAAGACACACGCAACGTGTATTTTTAAAATATATTTTAAAAATATATTTAACAGTGCTTCACGTATATGTGAATATATTATCTTTCCGTATGGCTCCACAGGGACACAGCAAGCTGAGACTTTACATTTCAGTGTTTTTACTGGAGTCCTTTATAAAGTCATGTTTCTTGTGTAGTGCCTGAGACAGACACACCTATTTGTTGTTTTTAAATATATGCTTCTCGTCCAACAAGTAAATTAGGTGACAGAGTGTTTGGGGAACAACTGTCAGACTGTTACTAACACCCAGATTTAAAAAAAAAAAAACATTACCATAGCTGCAAAGACACATCTGCAAGATTTCACTCTCATTTCCTCTCACCATCTGATTACAGTCAACTCGGAATAAGAATGAAACAGACAAACTGATGCAGTCGTTATACAGCATAACAATCCTTTAAAAGATTAGAGTATTAGAAGTTTATTAGTGTGTTATGTGTAAGCCAGGTTAAAGAGATGGGTCTTTAATCTAGATTTAAACTGCAAGAGTGTGTCTGCCTCCCGAACAATGTTAGGTAGGTTATTCCAGAGTTTTGGCTCTAAATATTAAAAGGATCTGCTGTCCGCAGTTGATTTTGATATTCTAGATAAAGGATAGATAGATAATCTATTTCAGATTGGCTATTTGATCAAAAGTTTTGAGATCGCAGCATATGAGAAGAACTATATATTTTGATGAGATCTTGTTCAAGTACTGAGGAGCCACACCATTCGGGCTATATAAGTAATTAGCAAGATTTTAACACGCACATATATTTCACAGAAAATACAGTCCTTTTTTGTGTGTTTTTTATTCAACGCCCTGTCTGCAACAATTCATTTTGTAATTGTTCATTTGTTTAGTTTTTTTTCTCAGCAAATTTTTTTTCTTATTTCACAGAAAATACAGTCCTTATAGGGAACCCCCATATTTTACACCAACAAGTCATTGCGTATATAAATGATTAACAAAGACTTTCAGAAAAAAAAGACAAAAATAAACCCATATGATAATCTCTGCATATACTGTAAGTGTGTATGGGACGTCCAAAGATGATGTTTGAAAACTACACAAAGTGAACAGTGGTAGTCCATGTGACTACAGCTGATCAATCAATGTCTTCTGAAGTGAAGCAACGTCTATAAGAAAAATACTTAGATGTTACATTTGACCATTTTGTTCACTTTGTGACTTTTACACTTGCATTATATGGACTAAATCTTTCTTTGAGAAGAAAGTCAAAAACATCTGGTGTGGCATTAAGACTGAGTAAATGATGAGAGTTTTTTTAATCTTTGGGTGGACCAGAAACATAATCTAGACAGAATACTAAAGTGTGTGTTGAAATAATGGTGACTTTTAAAGCCCCCTTTTTTTGTGTGTTTTTTATTCAACGCCCTGTCTGCAACAATTCATTTTATAATTTTTCATTTGTTTAGTTTTTTTCTTAGATTGATTAATTAATGAGCAAATCATGTAATTATTTATACTGAAAAATAGTCAGCCCTGATATCAAAACTATTGGCCTTTGCTGATGTATTTCCTGCTTGAATTCACTCATTAAAAATGATGATAGTTGATAGTTTATTCGTTTTAAAATTAATGTTAATACAGTTCTACTATATATAATACTAATGAATTACTAAATAATATCAATAATATAAATGCATTTATTTGATTATATTAATGAAAGAAATTCAGTTTATATATGTCAATGTTCAGTCAGTTTGGTCTGTAGGTTTGGTGAAATAACCTAAATCATCAGTAAACTTTTAAAAGCGGTTGGATGTAAATAACACTAGATAAGCAAGGTTATATTGATAATTCCTTGCTTAGAAGTGTTTCATTGGCATCTAAACTTTTGTGTTACCATGGTGAGATTGCAAAACTGCAACCACTACAACCACTTCCTGTTTTTTCCAGTTCAGTGTGATTTTGTGAAAATGCAATTCTTTAGAATTCTTTGTAAGATGTTTAATAATAATTTAATACTTACAGCAAAATTCCAGCAGGAACCAGACTCTAAATAACTCTACATAGTTAGCATTATTTAGCACATCTTCAGTTCTTGTGTAGAGGGCATGCTGTGCATCGTTGTTTCCACTTACCTGAACTCATGACGAACTCAACTCTTCTGCCATCTGCCATCTTTCACACTTCAAAATTAAAATAAATCGTACCTATATATTAATTTCTTGACCAAACTTGAACTGGAGCAACCAGAAACTGTTGAATTGACTTCAATTGTTCTCATACACACTGCTTTCTATGTTTTGTTAATGTTGAGAGTATTTTTCATTTCTGGGAAGAAATGTTTACTTATTTGTTTATTTTTTTGTACTTTGTCAGATCGTTATGAGCAGTAAAGTGTTGTAGTAGCAGCCATATGATTTGTGCCTCATATATGTCTTAATTGTGAATTTAAATTAGCTTTATGGCACAAACATTAAATTAGGCACTATAAAGTGTTAAAGTGAAATTGCATTCGACTAGACTCATCTTTACTTAATCCGTCTTTAGGGGTTTTTGTGTACATTTGTTTTTGTGCATCACCATAGCAGAGTATGGAATCATAACACTATGAAACCAACAGCTCTCTACAGGAAGTGACAGTGTCTTGTTTACTCTGTTCATAACAACAGTACTGTTGACAACACAGCATGATGACCTGTGACTGCAACAGCAGTAAGATCAATGAAGCAATTCACCTTCATTCAAAAAGCAGTTTCTGTTTTTCACAAGAAGACAGTGAGAAACTTGAAATGTAGCTAATAATGTCAGGTTTGTTCATATTGTTGTGTTTGTCGGCTGTTGTTGTTTTTCAAAGAAACTTCCTGTTGTTAATCTTAAACCGAGAAATCATTTGGGTTATTTCAATAAGTCACTGATGTGGAAGATAAATGCTTGTGTTGTAGATGTGCTGCTTCTAATTTGGAAGTGAAAAAAAAATCACTGCATAATAATATTTCTTAACTTTATATATATATATATATATATATATATATATATATATATATATATATATATATATATATATATATATATATATATATATATATATATATATATATATATAGTTTAATGCATTAATGAGAATTTGTGGGGAAATGTGTTGAAAATAATACATATAATAATGTCACAAATCTTGCTCATCCTTAAATAGGCTTCATGTATTTTTTCATTTGGTTTGTGCCTGAATATTTTTTTTATATTGACCCGGTGCATGAGATCTCTTTGTAAGCTGACAGTCGTTGTACTGTGTAGTTTTTGGAAACTTTCCCCTTGCCAAAATTATTTTCACCATCTTTGCATCTTTTCTACTCACACAAAAAGACCAACACATGTTTAAATATGTTGAAAAAAAGAAACAAAACAAAACAAAAATTCAAGTGACTGTTCATCTCTTTAGCACTGGTTTGAATCATACAGTTTAATTTTATTTGACTGCCAAAATAAATGTAAAGCATGACGAGAATCAGTAGCAGGGTGATTTAGAGGTGAAGGAAGATTCAAGAATTACGTCAGTCAGCGATTTACAGATAATCATGGTCACTTACCAAACTAACACACTAAAAGTGTCAGGCTCACAGAGGCCTGAGAGAGAGAGAGAGAGAGAGAGTGAAGGCGAGTGGATGGGGAAATATAGAGGGGTGTGTTGAAGCATGCACCTCCCTTTCCTCTGATCTTTATTAGCTGTGACACTGAAATCTCACCTTACAAAACTCCAAACTGACAGCAAACTCTAAGCTCTACTGTACACCCTCTGGATTCACACAGAGATTTCCTCACCAGCCATCGGGATGTGGATTATGCTGTTGGGACTCGCCTCTGGATTACTGGTCTCCTTGGGATCAGAAGATACCACAGGTAAGAAAAGCCGTCACAGGAACATTATACATCTGTCTATATTGACAGCGTCAGTATGCCTGAGTACAGATAAACAGCTGCTCAACAGCTGCTCTGAAGAAAGACAGATATGCTGAATGGCAGTAAAGAGCCAGAAGAGTTTAAGCTGTTTGAAAAGAAAGAAAGATGGGGAATGACTAATGGCTGGTATCAGATTGTTCTTAAAAACACATACAAATATTCAACTTGTGTTGTAGCATCTCTGTGTGTTGTCATGCAACGAAGAAATTAAAACTTCTCCAAAAATGCAGTCACTGTTTCTGTAAGCAGTTACTGTGGTAACATTTAGTTCTGAAGTTTGTCACATGTAGTTCTTGAAAGCTTTGACCGTTGTCTTGACACATTTGAGTGGATAAATCTGGCTGCTGTGGTGTATTATTTTTATTATCTCTTCTTCACATCTTAAATCCCTTCTAAGGGTTCTCTATGATTGCACTACTGATGAAAGCAATACTAATGAATACCTTAATGAAGAACAAAGTGAAACTCAGTTGTGTCCACCAAAGCGTTTTTTAGCCAGCTGAAAATGGCAGGTGCTCTGCAGAAAACGCCCAGCTGTGAGTGTCTTTTCAGTAGAGATGCGGTTGCTATGAAGCTGTGGTCACACTACACTTTGAGCGTGCAAAATTCGTTTGGGGTCGGGACATGACATCATGCTTTGCAGCATTTAAAAAACAAAAACAAATTCAACACACAAACAATAATAATACACCTTAAAATGTAAAAACACAATCAAATCCATTTCCTGCAGCACTGCAGTTTTAGATTTATATTATTTTAATTCAGATAGGAGGTCAAGCTGTTATGTATCGATCTGCTGTTGGTCACACAGTATCACGTAATGCTAATTCACAGGCCAGAATTCACCAAGTTTGAACTTTTTGCATGGGCTTGCATTTCCGGTCTGATGCATTCTAATGTATGAATGGAATTCAATGGAACGAAAAGTGTAGTGTGACCACGGCTTGACATGGATATCCGCTGAAGTAACATGGCAGATGCATCATGAATGAAATGTTTTTGCAAGCCTCATGTTTCATTACAATGATATGGTAGTCCTGCAATTCCATGTGGTAAAGACATAAATACTCAATACTTCAGTCATGACATGCAGGGCAGTGTTGCCAAGTCAAGCCAGTGTTGCAGATTTCCCGCAGAATTGACCTATTGGATAAGCCCCTCCCCTCAAACGCAGATGAGCCAATGGCAGTCGAGTATCAGCCACACGGGGAGCACTTTCAGCGCCATCGAGAAACATTGGAAGATCCGAAGCTCACATCGGTTTAATGGTTTTTATGCTATAAAAATGTAAAAACAATGTGCCTGGGATACTTGTAACACTGATGGATGGGCAATATAATTTATTTTATTACATTTCCTAAATCCAAACAAAACCGAGCACGATGCCCCTAAGCATTCAACCCTAATCCCAATGAAGAGGAAAACGTTCATTTTCTGGTTATCATACTCTCATTAAGTTCAGGGCTCCGAACCAGTTCAAGGAACGAAAACGAAAACCGGAAACGAACAAAATTTTGACAGGAACACAACCAGAAACGGAAACGAAATCAATTTTTATAGTTCCGAACAGAATCGAAAATTTGAAATGGCCAATAACCGGTTAATAACGTTATTTTATCGTTCCATTTAATATTTGAAATTTGCTGTCAACCAATCATGAATTCCAGTAGACTCTGGCATATGCAAATATGACACTGAAGCCAACGAGTGAAATGTCCGCTCAGCTGTGAACTCATCATAGGAGAGTCTCAATGACAATGCACCGCCTTCAGGGCCGGATTAAGACCAAATTAGGCATGATGACGCAGCGCAAAAAGGGCCTTTTTTCTAGGCGTTTGGTGCATGTGCATTAGTGGTGGAAATTATGATTCTTTCGAGAGATTAGTTCATTTTCAGTTCGTTCACCAAAAAGATTCGTTCACTGATTCGTTCAGTGACCATTTCTTCGTATTACACAAAATATGCCAGCAGGTGGCGAAAAAGAGTGTATTATGTGTTATGTCTTAAGTCGACGAACGTATTCACTTGTGGCAAAAACTGATTTGGCTTTATTAAAATGTGTGCATAATCGCATTCAATATATAAAGTCTAATTAAGTTGTTCAGATGAACAAAGCACAAGGTTTTCTTGCATAATTAGCATTTTAATTGTTTTGTCAGACAGTTCGTATATTATTTATTCACATTCATAAATCGGGGATTTAAGGTCTAAAGAGAGAGTGAGTGAAGTGACATTCAGCCAAGTATGGTGACCCATACTCAGAATTTGTGCTCTGCATTTAACCCATCCGAAATGCACACACACAGAGCAGTGAACACACACACACACTGTGAGCGCACACCCGGAGCAGTGGGCAGCCATTTATGCTGCGGCGCCCGGGGAGCAGTTGGGGGTTCGATGCCTTGCTCAAGGGCACCTAAGTCGTGGTATTGAAGGTGAAGAGAGAACTGTACATGCACTCCCCCCACCCACAATTCCTGCCGGCCCGGGACTCGAACTCACAACCTTTCGATTGGGAGTCCGACTCTCTAACCATTAGGCCACGACTTCCCCCAAATATGTTCTGTTCTGTATGCTAGTTATGTCCTTGTATGCAAGGTTGGGGGTTTAAATCCCTGGGAACACATGATTGGTAAAAATTGATAGCCTGAATACACTGTAAGTCGCTTTGGATAAAAGCGTCTGCTAAATGCATAAATTTAATTTAAATTTTACCTATAACTGCGCTTTGCATTTTGAGAGATTGACATGCTAAATTGCCAACTGACCCGGTTTACTCATTCATTTAGCTCTCGAACGAGATAATAAAGTCAAAAGTCAAAGTCACCTTTATTTATATAGCGCTTTAAACAAAATACATTGCGTCAAAGCAACTGAACAACATTCATTAGGAAAACGGGGTCAATAATGAAAAAATGATAGTTAAAGGCAGTTCATTATTGAATTCAGTTATGTCATCTCTGTTCAATTAAATAGTGTCTGTGCATTTATTTGCAATCAAGTCAACGATATCGCTGTAGATGAAGTGTCCCCAACTAAGCAAGCCAGAGGCGACAGCGGCAAGGAAAAAAAAACCTTGGGAGAAACCAGGCTCAGTTGGGGGGCCAGTTCTCCTCTGACCAGACGAAACCAGTAGTTCAATTCCAGGCTGCAGCAAAGTCAGATTGTGCAGAAGAATCATCTGTTTCCTGTGGTCTTGTCCTGGTGCTCCTTTGAGATAAGGTCTTTACAGGGGATCTGTATCTGGGGCTCTAGTTGTCCTGGTCTCCGCTGTCTTTCAGGGATGTAGAGGTCCTTTCTAGGTGCTGATCCAGCATCTGGTCTGGATACATACTGGATCCGGGTGACTGCAGTGACCCTCTGATCTGGACACAGACTGGATCTGGTGGCCACGGTGACCTCGGAACAAAAGAGAAACAGACAAATATTAGCGTACATGCCATTCTTCTAATGATGTAGCAAGTACATAGGGTGTTATGAGAAGTGTTTCCGGTTCTGATTTACCTAATAAATGCAGCCTAAAAATCCTTTAACGGATTTGGATAATAAAAGCATATTAGTATGTTATGTGTATGCCAGGTTAAAGAGATGGGTCTTTAATCTAGATTTAAACTGCAAGAGTGTGTCTGCCTCCCGAACAATGTTAGGTAGGTTATTCCAGAGTTTAGGCGCCAAATAGGAAAAGGATCTGCCGCCCGCAGTTGATTTTGATATTCTAGGTATTATCAAATTGCCTGAGTTTTGAGAACGTAGCGGACGTAGAGGATTATAATGTAAAAGGAGCTCATTCAAATACTGAGGTGCTAAACCATTCAGGGCTTTATAGGTAATAAGCAATATTTTAAAATCTATACGATGCTTGATAGGGAGCCAGTGCAGTGTTGACAGGACCGGGCTAATATGGTCATACTTCCTGGTTCTAGTAAGAACTCTTGCTGCTGCATTTTGGACTAGCTGTAGTTTGTTTACTAAGCGTGCAGAACAACCACCCAATAAAGCATTACAATAATCTAACCTTGAGGTCATAAAAGCATGGATTAACATTTCTGCATTTGACATTGAGAGCATAGGCCGTAATTTAGATATATTTTTGAGATGGAAAAATGCAGTTTTACAAATGCTAGAAACGTGGTTTTCTAAGGAAAGATTGCGATCAAATAGCACACCTAGGTTCCTAACTGATGACGAAGAATTGACAGAGCAACCATCAAGTCTTAGACAGTGTTCTAGGTTATTACAAGCGGAGTTTTTAGATCCTATATTTAACACCTCTGTTTTTTCAGAATTTAGCAGTAAGAAATTACTTGTCATCCAGTTTTTTATATCGACTAAGCAATCCATTAGTTTTTCAAGTTAGTGTGTTTCACCGGGCTGCGAAGAAATGTAGAGTTGAGTATCATCAGCATAACAGTGAAAGCTAACACCATGTTTCCTGATGATATCTCCCAAGGGTAACATATAGAGCGTGAAGAGTAGCGGCCCTAGTACTGAGCCTTGAGGTACTCCATACTGCACTTGTGATCGATAGGATACATCTTCATTCACTGCTATGAACTGATGGCGGTCATATAAGTACGATTTAAACCATGCTAATGCACTTCCACTGATGCCAACAAAGTGTTCAAGTCTATGCAAAAGAATTTTGTGGTCAATTGTGTCAAACGCAGCACTAAGATCCAATAAAACTACCAGTATGTACCAGTTCATTTCATTCACGAACGACATGTGTGCCAGTTCAGTCATTTCATTCACAAACTAGATTTACTAAATCATTCAACTCGTTCGCGAACGACATGGGTATCAGATCAATCATTTCGTTCAAGAATGATAAGATCTCTAGATCTCAATCAGACTCATATGAAACGCGTTCAGTGAAGGGCGTATTCGTTCACTACATTCAACAAATCTACTACATGCTCCGTTACATCTCATACTCGAAGGCTATTGGCTCGAGGTTAAGTAATAGCAGAGCCCGTCTACGGAGAGCCTTCCAACTCCCTATTAAGTCTTATTGTACCAAATTTTTGTTGCAGTACCACCAGAGTTCCACTGGGGCGATCGTCATGAGTGGGAGTCTATGGGGCTAGACGGCTAAATTTGTCCCTTTCACCCGATTGCCATTGCCATTGAGAAATCTCAGATCTGATTGTAGGTTTTGCAAGTTCAACATGGGTTATAGGTCGAAAGTTGAATGAACGAGTACTTATGTCCTTTCGATTTCTTACAGGTTGATTTGTTGTTGCCCATAACACGCTAGCATTATGCTAATGAACGCTGATTGGTCAGTGAAGGACTGATTACGACCAGAGATACCGCTTGATGGCATCCGAATCAGAATCAGTGGGATCAGAATGTTAAGGCGGAATTTTTCGCCTCAACTTTTTTTTGGTTGCTGGCACTTTTATCTGCCTATTGTTATGTATGTACTGTGAAATGTACACGGAAAATAAATTGAATTTGAGTACTTGTTGTGTTATTCTTGTGTTAAGAAATACTGGATACATATGGTAAAGTATTGCCACTTTAAAAAAACACAAACAAATGTCACGCTCAATAGTGCTAAATATCAATAAAAATTTAAAAAGGGAAAAAAATGCCTTGCAGGTGTGCAATGATAAATTGTTCTAATAGTGGGCAAGGGTTGACCTATTTCCCAAGGTCGAAAAAAGGTAACCCATGTGGACTGTGTTAATTGTCAAAGGCATTGTGTGTGTATTTTTGGCGTGGTCTTTCAAACAACAAAACAAAAACTCTTCTAGCACTTGTATTTACCTGTGTCAGCTGTGTTGTCGATGCCTCGAGAGAAAAGAAAGTGCAGAGCACAAAGCACCAGAGCCGTTAATAAAATTTTTCAACGGCTCTGGAAAGCACCATAGACATTCTCTGAAAGCACCAAAGTGACTGAAGGATTGACGTAAAGCAGTATCTCTGGTCGTACGATGTGTATGATGTCATTGACATTTTAAAAGACTTTTTAAAGCAAATAAGTTAATCTTAAAAATCTAACACCCAGCAATGTGTAATTTCTTTGCAACTCCTATCGAATACAACATTCAAATTACTAGACAAAAAATTATATCTTGAGAAAAGTGGATTTTGAGGGGTATACCACCATTGACCTCCATTCATTCTGCATCGTCCTGTGAGTGCCCTCATATGGAATCAGAGTGGAACTGTAACCAGTTCAGAAGCCGGAAGTGTAGTGAGAGTGAAACTTCTCGCCATTTTAGACATTCTCTGGTAATGCTTTGACAGGATGAAACATTCATAGACAGTAAAAGAAATGGACACAGCGACCCCATTGGATCATAGACAGTGGAAACATTTCACAGATACCCGGTATACAGAGCTGCGCATGACTTTTAGTGAAGGAGAAATATGAGTCAGTGGATTACGTGAACGAGAACAATTCGTTCACCTAAAAGATTAGTTCAAAAAGAACGATTCGTTCACGAACAACACATCACTAATGTGCATTCTACACTCAAGCGCCAGCATGCTTAGCCTTTCCTGCCCAACTGAGGACCGCAGCTCTCCTTTGATTATTCCCAACTTTGAAAGGCTCCACTCACCGGGGGCACTGGACATCATCATGCACAGATAGATGCGCTAAACAATTTCGACATTTGGAAACGTCTGAGAAAGATTCAGCGATGACAAAAGCTCGTACAAGCTCTGCTGATTCGTTCACAGTCACCGGTTTCTGAGTGCATGAATGTAGCAAACTGTATCAGCTAATTTTGACCGATTAATAATTGGTTAAACGGTTTAAAAAGTCATTTATTTATTTTCAATAAATTATCAAAATATTTAAAAAGGTTTGCTGCATGGTTAAAAAAGCTACGCGTATATATATATATATATATATATATATATATATATATATATATATAGAGAGAGAGAGAGAGAGAGAGAGAGAGAAAACTTGTATAGCCTATACAGTAGGTAGACAGCCTAATTGGGCTTTACTGTAATTCAGTCGCGTGTTAAAATCATTCACGAAACTCCCGCCAGGTGGCGCAAAGGGACAGATTGTGAAATGAATGTAATTGTAAAATGAAATAAAAGGAAGAAGTAAAACAACAATAACATTATGATATAACATTGTAACGTCTTTAAAAAATATTCAAACATTTACAGTGAGTTAATTTTAAAACGTAAGATAGTCTTAGGCTACAGTCTACTCATCAAAAATTAAAAGAAGACTTGTACACAAAGGATCATATGCATCCTATACGTTTTTTAGAGAGGAACTTTTTTTTATTTCATTCAGAAATAGACAATGCACACACAAAATTTTTACAAACATTAGGCTATAATAAACACTAGGCTATTTTGTATAATCATTTGTCATTCAAATACATCGCGAATACGGAAACTTTGATTTTGTGTCGAATGAGAGACCCACTGGTTTCAGTTTCGTTTTAGCCTAAATTAATTAGTTTTATTTTGTAGTTATTGCTATAGCTTCTTATATTTTTAATTCTTGTTCTTTTCTAAATACTGTTAATTGAAATTATTTTGTTGTGGAGTGAGGGGAACTAAAATAGCCTAGCGGAGCTTCTCAGTTTTCATTTGCTATATTAACCTCAAAATAATTCTTAGAATGAAATTTGGAGTCCAACTTTTAGACGCATATACAGCGTTACTTATTATACATTTACTATTATTCTATATTGTTTATATTAAATAGCATCCAGATACGTCGGGAACATGGAAACATTTGGATTCATGCCGAAAGAGAGAGGTAGGCATCAGCTTCACCTTAGATTAATTTGTTTTTGGATTGACGTTTTTATAGCCTAAACTAATAACTGTTTTTATAATGTTTTTAAACATTTTGCTTTAGACTACAGGAATTTTAGCCTTTATTATTTCGGAAGTAATATGGCTAATAAAATGCGACGTGGGCCGCGACTTTTTTTCCTTTTCTTTTTTACTCTCAAAACGCAATCTTATAATGTTTTTTTTTAAGTAGCTTACTAATGTAAGCTACTTAAAAAAATAAAATAAAATATATATATATATATATATATATATATATATATATATTTTTTTTTTTAAGTAGCTTACATTTGGCCAAAATCTAGAGATGATGATGCTGTAGCTTATTGGCTGTGAGTAAAGAAAACGCTATACTTTATTATTATTATTATTATTATATTATTATTAGGCAAATAATATTGTTTAAAAAAAATACGATATTAACCGGTATTTCTTCCACCTGAACCAGTTTCGGAACGGTAATAATATCAGAGGAACGCAGAACAGAAACGTTAAAATATCGATTCTGCTTGGAGTGAACGGATAGATTTTTTTTCCGTTTTCAAGCCCTGATTAAGTTACAAATTTCATCTGCTCAAGCAGAACGTTAATGTCATCTTGCGTTTCAGCAAGTTATCTCTGGCTAAACTACTGTAACTAATGTTAATGTTAGTGAGTCAATACTATTACAAACCTAAATAGCGAACTGTTCTCACCTCATGTCATGGCCAAAAATTTTGAGAATTTCATAAATATTGGAAATTGGAAAAGTTGCTGCTTAAGTTTTTATAATAGCAATTTGCATATACTCCAGAATGTTATGAAGAGTGATCAGATGAATTGCATAGTCCTTCTTTGCCATGAAAATGAACTTAATCCCAAAAAAACCTTTCCACTGCATTTCATTGCTGTCATTAAAGGACCTGCTGAGATCATTTCAGTAATCATCTTGTTAACTCAGGTGAGAATGTTGACGAGCACAAAGCTGGAGATCATTATGTCAGGCTGATTGGGTTAGAATGGCAGACTTGACATGTTAAAAGGAGGGTGATGCTTGAAATCATTGTTTTTCCATTGTTAACCATGGTGACCTGCAAAGAAACGCGTGCAGCCATCATTGCGTTGCATAAAAATGGCTTCACAGGCAAGGATATTGTGGCTACTAAGATTGCACCAAAAAACACAGCCATGAATAAAGAATGGTACCAAAACACCCTCCAACAGCAACTTCTTCCAACAATCCAACAACAGTTTGGTGAAGAACAATGCATTTTCCAGCACGATGGAGCACCGTGCCATAAGGCAAAAGTGAGAACTAAGTGGCTCGGGGACCAGAATGTTGAAATTTTGGGTCCATGGCCTGGAAACTCCCCAGATCTTAATCCCATTGAGAACTTGTGGTCAATCCTCAAGAGGCGGGTGGACAAACAAAAACCCACTAATTCTGTCAAACTCCAAGAAGTGATTATGAAAGAATGGGTTGCTATCAGTCAGGATTTGGTCCAGAAGTTGATTGAGAGCATGCCCAGTCGAATTGCAGAGGTCCTGAAAAAGAAGGGCCAACACTGCAAATACTGACTCTTTGCATAAATGTTGTGTAATTGTCGATAAAAGCCTTTGAAACGTATGAAGTGCTCGTAATTATATTTCAGTACATCACAGAAACAACTGAAACAAAGATCTAGAAGCAGTTTAGCAGCAAACTTTTTGAAAACTAATATTTATGTAATTCTCAAAACTTTTAGCCACGACTGTACAGTGTATGTCAAAAACACATAAACGAATGTCTACATTTCAGTGCCTCTCCACATTAAACTACCTTAGTGTACATTCATTTAATCGTACTCTGCGATAGATGAACAGTGTTGATCTGGGATGTTCTCATCCACGGTTGTGATGACCATAATATAAGACTTATCCCGCTTGCATTGTGATCTGTAAACCGTGTCTTTAAGTTGCCGACCATATTTATTTTAAAATCTTGAATGTCCACGGATTGAATCAACCCAATTAGTTATATTTAGCCCCTGGGATGCAAAAAAAAAAAAAAGTGTATTTTACCTCCGAAAACGTGATTTTTAATGGGGACGCGATTGGGCTAGTTTTAGAGTAGCGATTGGGAGGATTTGTTGTGAAAACCTGGTAACCCTGATGCATTATATGACAGCTCATCAGTATTTAGTCCTGCCCCTCTTCCACTGTGATTGGTCAGCTGACTAAAAAGTAACAGTGATGAGTGCTGCGTTTTACCAGAGTGAAACTTTTTTATTTTCAAATGCCCTCTCAGGCACAAGTAGGGCTCGGCAAGTGCTGTCTCACTGCGTCGCTGGCTGCCCATCATGGAATGGAATGCACATGATTGTGGGATATCAAAGGCAGTGAAGTATATCTATGCTGCCTTCAAAAATCAATCAGATTAAGGTATCTTATGAGACAGGAAGTAAAGCTAACTTTGGATTCAGACATTACATTTAAATAAATTCAATTCAATTCAAGTTTATTTTTATAGTGCCTTTTACAATATAAAACGTTGCAAAGTAACTTTACAGAACTTTACGTTTCTACAATATTTTGTATTATCTCATCAGTTGTGACTGTCAGTTAATGTGCATATGGCAAAAATGTACAGAAATGTTTTTTTAAATGTAACCAGACAGACGATGAACACTATTAACAGATATTATTATATGATGCAATCAAACTTATATAAAATTTGGTAGTTCTGTTTGTTGTTTCAGGGTTGGCATCAACTCTTCTCAGGTGTTCTGGATCCAGACTGGAGCTTGTGTAAATCCCGTGGCAAAACAGAGAGACAAATAGAGACATAATTAGCGTAGTTGCTGTTCAAACCAAGTAAAATTAATTAGTTTAACCCAAGCTAAAGGATAATAATACAAGCAGTACAAAATTATGAGATGTATTATTTGAATGCATGGCCAAAGAGATGTGTTTTTAATCTAGATTTAAACAGAGAGAGTGTGTCTGAATCCCGAACATTATCAGGAAGGTTATTCCAGAGTTTGGGAGCCAATCTCTAAAAATCTCTACCTCCTTTAATCGACTTTGCTATCCTAGGAACTACCAAAAGTCCAGCGTTTGTGACCTTAGGGAGCGTGATGGATTGTAGCGTGGTAGAAGGCTAGTTAGGTACGCAGGAGCTAAACCATTTAGGGCCTTATAGGTAAGTTATAATATTTTGTAACTGATACAGAACTTAATAGGTAGCCAGTGCAGAGACTGTAAAATTGGGGTAATATGATCATATTTTCTTGACCTGGTAAGGACTCTAGCTGCTGCATTTTGGACAACCTGTAGCTTGTTTATTGAACAAGCAGGACAACCACCTAGAAATGCGTTACAATAATCCAGTCTAGAGGTCATGAATGCATGAACTAGCTTTTCTGCATCAGGAACAGACAACATGTTTCGTAGCTTGTCAATGTTTCTAAGATGGAAGAATGCAGTTTTTGTAACATGGGAAATATGATTTTCAAAAGACAAGTTGCTGTCTAATATAACACCCAGATTTTTGACTGTAGAGGAAGTAACAGTACATTCGTCTAGTTGCAGATTGTAATCTACAAGATTCTGTGTAGGGTTTTTTGGTCCAATAAGTAATATCCCTGTCTTATCCGAATTTGCTAAGAGAAAATTATTGGTCATCCAATCTTTTACATTTTTAACACAGTCTGTTAGCTTAGATAATTTAGAAGTTTCATTCTCAGAGGGCAGCATTTTCGAGCTTTCAGATGCAGCAGTGGTCTTTGGTTTTACCCAAAGTTGATTTTTTTTTTATCTCAGTGCTGAGAAAAAACGCCTGAGTGCTCAACGCTCAGCGTGAAAAAGACATTCAGTTTTGTGTAAAAACTCAGCATGAAACATGTCAAAGTGAAATGTGTACTTGTGTTTGTTTGTTTTGAGGGAATGGTAGTAAACTCTGTTGGTTGGAGAGACATGCCACTGGGGAGTTGTAAATTTTAGCATTTCAAAGGAAAACCAATGAAAGTCAGAAGTTTAAACAGTATCAGAATGGCTCAGGAATTACCTGTTATCAGTGCCAAGTAAAACGCCATACAGTGCTTTATCTTTTAGAACATCTATTTCAGAGCGAAAACTACACACAGTTTTAGAATAATACAATATTTCTGCCCAGAACTCACTATGAGTGTTTGTATTTTGTGTTCTATTGTGGATTTTGTATATAATAAAATAACAATTATGTGCGGTGTTTTAACTACACCAGTTTATTATTTCTCATATAAACATACTTTATTCTAATTATTAATACCACAAAATGCATTTTCCAAAAAATGTAAAAATTTTATAAGTTGCCTCACATTCACCCATTCATTCATACACCAGTGGCGGTGGTGTCAGCCATGCAAGGCGCCATCCAGCTCGTCGGAAGCAGCTGGGGTTGGTTGTCTTGTTCAAGGACACCTCAACATTTGGTCAGGTGGAGCCAGGGATTGAAACACTAACCTTCCGGCTTGTAGACAACCTACATGAAACCCCTTAGCCACTGCCGCCCCCTTGGTAACCACAAATGAATCATGGTTTTGCTACACTACCATTTGTTTAACCACAGTTTTACTACAAATACCATGGTTAAACTATGATTAATCAATATTCAAATCAACCATAACCATACCATACTACAATAAAACCATGGTTAATTTTCGAAAAGGGTGGACTTAGATGTCACAGGGATCCCAGGCCATCCCGCTACTGACTGGTACTATCTCTTGAGACAGTTAAAAAAAAAAAAAACTTCCTATAGACTTCCTTGGCTATAGCGTGTAGAATTTTGCGTATCATATTGGGAAGCATATTGCTCCCAAGAGATTTATGCGTCTTGACTCTAGCTGGTTGAACTGTAGAGTCAGGATATTCTATGCCCACTATGATCTGCATATCTATAGTCTAGTGAGAAAGGCACTCCCTTAGTATGGTGACACATTGGTTCCCCATAGTTTCAACACAGTTCCGCTATGAATGGGAACCTCTAGGTTATGACTGCAAACACGGATCACAAAAAAAAAGAGAACGAGAAGTGACATCTCATTGCCATGCATTAGATCTGCCCAGATCTCCTGAACACATGTCAGGTAAAGCACAAAGAGTGATTAAAAAATAAATAAAAATAATAATTTCATGATTATTAATTTAAATCAACACATTATACTGGAAATAATATTATAAAAAGTGAAAAGAAGTAGGTTGGTGAATAAGAGAGTTGTTACATTTTCAGTCAGATTATTTTACACCGGTAAACTCTTGGAAAGTTAAACGGTTTTGAATTCCTGTTTACAAAATTATTAAACTGATCAGCCAAAAAAAATTAAAACCTCTGACAGGTGAAGTGAATAGCATTGATCATATCACTAGAATAGAATCTGTCAAGCGGTGGGATATAGGCAGCAAGTCAACTGGCAGCCTCTGGAAAAAGGAAAAAATAGTCTGACAAGGGCCAAATAGTGATGGCTAGATGACTGGGTATGCCGTGGTTAGGACCTACCAATAGTGGTGCAAGGAAGGACAAAGTGTTCTACTAACAAAAGTAAAAAGTAGCTTGAAGAGTCATTTTATTATTTTGTGTAATCTAAACAAGAATACTCTAAACATTTTAACAACAACAACAAAAGAATTAAATTGAGTAATAACTTTTAAGTCACCTGAACAAACAATTTCACAAATAACAAAGCATGCTTTGTATCTTAAAAAAAAAATGTTGATCATCACCTTGTTTGTTTGTGATTTTTGTGTTAAAGGGGTGGTTGATTGCGATTTCACCTTTTGAACATTAGCTAGTGTAATGTTGCTGTTTGAGCATAAACAATATCTGCAAAGTTATGAAGCTGCAACCCAGACAGCAACATAGTGTTGGCCCAGATCTGGCCCGAGTCTGGGAAGTTTAATGCAAACTGAGATATCGTCTTTTAAAATTCTGGCAGTTTAATGCCTACAAAAACAACTGGTAAGGACTACAATGAGTTACTTCCCAGGTTCGTGACATCACAAACCCAGATAAAAACGCCCTCTGGAAAAGGCAGCAAAAGGAGGTGAGACAAACTAGAGGTGCACATAAAAATCTGTTCAGATATGAATCGCGATTCTGTCTTCTAATGATTCTAATGGATTCACAAGTTCTAAAATCAATGTTCTAAAGCAGCAGTTCTCAATCCTGTTCCTCCCATTGCCTTATTCTGCATCTCTCTGTCTCTCTCTGTCTCTCTCTCTCCAGCAATCAACTGTTACAATTGCAGTTTACACTTATTTTCACATAGCTATGAGAGGCATTAAACATGGATGTGTGCGCAGTTGCCATACTGTACTGAAGCTTTAATAAGGATAAAACCGTATATTAAAAGATAACATAAACAGTAGCATTTACAAATAACAACATATTTAAAAGTCTAAGACAACAACAAACTAAAAAAATAGGCCTACCATTAAAAGTCGTGCTTGCACAGGTTCTGCAGGATCCTCTTCAGTAATATTCTCTGCCTCTCAAGCAGGCTCAAAACTGATAAGCGATATTATTGACGCTGTTCCCAAACAGCAAGCAGTTTTGGCCCAGAACCGGCCCACATCTGATCTGACGAGATCTGACATGATCAGTACGTCTCTCAGAGAAGGGATAGAGCGGTGTGGAATAAAGATGAATTATGTGAAAAATAATGATTTTTTTTTAGCATTAACACGTTAGACTGCACCCCATAAACACAATCAGGCCTAGAAAAAAAAAAAAAAACGGTGAACCACCTCTTTAAGTTATGTGTGTCTGATTGCAACATTTGAATGTAATGTTACATATTCCTTTTGTTTTCTTAGGACTTTTGTATTACTTCTTGTCCCATGTGCTATTTCAGTTTGTAGTCTTTCTGTTTGCTCATGTTTCTGTTCTCAAGCACCATGTGTTCCTGGTTATTTGTTTATTTTGATACTTTCATTAAAACGAACATTTGCCAGTTAAACATGAAGTTATTAACTGTACCAAAGCTCTTGATTTTTATGTGATGTTAGCATTTTCCTTCTTCAAGATTTAAGCTAAAATCTTCATTTAACCTTTAGTCTCTATAACTGTTTCATTTGTCTCCATTCTTCTGCTATGTATTACAAACAATCTTGCATCTAGAGTGGCACTATATGAATAAAATCCATTAATTACTATCATTAATGTCCTGTTTGACCTGTTGTAGTGCGCTCACGGAGCTGCAGCTATGTTGGAGTGTTTCACGTGGAGGGGAGAGATCGCTATAATCTGACATTTGAGAAGGCCGGTATATTGTGTGAGCATTTATCCTCTTCATTAGCCAATCTGGAGCAGGTGGAAAAAGCCTACAGTAAAGGACTACAGACATGCAGGTTCTCACATTCAGCTGAACATAACAATTAAACAATTAAACATACAGGCTCATTATTAACAAAAATATAAACATATGTTTTGTCTGCAGGTATGGATGGATAAACAACACAGATGTGGTGGTGATAGTCCGTCAGAAGCCAAATAAAATCTGTGCTGGCAACCAAACTGGCATCATCAAGAAAACTCCAGATAGAAAAAGATTTGATGCCTACTGTTTTGATGCTAAAGGTTAGATTTGTGAAACATGCTGTAAGTTTTGTCAACACATGATCGATCATCTTTTTTTGATAACAAAATTTCATTTTGATCAGATACGTCAGAGAAGAACTGCGCAGCTCAGATCGAGAGTTTGAACAAAACAGATGGTGACTCAGCATCTACAGGTATGAGTTAGCAATGAATAGCATTTTAAATGCATGCATTTGGAAGGCACTTTTGTATGAAAGAAAAAAGTGTATTCAAGGCATGCCACAGGATTTAATTTTTCTATTTAATGTTTGGTTTTGTTTTCTTAACACATTATTTTTTACATTGGTCTACAGCCAGTATGCTTCTGAAATAAATGTAGTTAAACTTTACTAACTTTGAGTCACTGGGAATTAAAATGAGGCTTATTTATTTTATTTTTTTGGCTCTATTTTTTTAAGATATGCTATTGGGTCAGTATATATATCCCTTGACTTGGGAATGGCAAAAGACAGAAACAGAATATAGAAACACAGCAACCCGAAATTCAAGCTTATATAACGCTGTTGAACTCATCGCCCTATATCAGCTCTGGAAATCATACAGTGTGGTGCTCTCTTATTTGTGAGTGCTTGATTTTGCAAAGGGACACATTTCTGTTTAGCCAAAGCAAGCAGAGATGCATGGTCTAAACAGTGCAGATTACTTCTGCTATGTTTGTGGTGAAGTGACTTTAGCACCAGAAAAGCACAGTTAGGAAATGCCTTACCACATTTTTTTGGCTGCAAAATGGGAGATCAGTACTCATTTTGGGCCCCACACACATGCTGCAACACAATGCAAAAAAAATTGCAGTGGCTGTACTGGAAAATAAAATCTATGCCTTCAGTGGAAAAAAATCTAAAATGAAATTTGCAGTCTTTTGCATTGGCACAGCAAACAGGATAGTTCACCCAAATAGCTAAATTATGTCATTAATAACTTACCCTCATGTCGTTCCAAACCCTTGAAACATCTGTTTATCTTCAGAACACAGTTTAAGATATTTTAGATTTAGTCCGAGAGCTCTCAGTTATGGAATGATATTCCAGACTTTTTTTCAAAAGGAATTGCAAATTGTATTTGCAATTGCGTTTTCAATTTGTGGACGCATAAAATGTGACATAATCCAAACGCATTACCATTTTCATTTTCGTTTACACGAACGCACAGTGTCTGCCAAATTTGAAATAAAAATGCAAAGTCCGTTTGCAATTGTGTTTCCCATATCTTACGAGCTGTGAGCCTGTCATATTTAAATAGCAATATTAATTACCACATTTGCCTTTTCACTCTCTCTGCACTGTGCATGTAAACTGCCAAAACTCAAATGGAATTGCAATTCCTTTTGCATTTGAATTTCCAACGTCTACACGGAAACCTGTCAATCAAGTGACAAGGGTGGGGCCATTTTATTGGGCATGTTTGCATTGGGAAGTGACGTCACTCACAGTCGACGGTAATAAATAATTATTAATTAATTAGTGTCATCTAAATACTTAATAACCAATAGGGTTAAGGATGTGTCTTAAAAATTACTTCATCTTTTCTATCCTGTGAAGCTTTACTTAAAAAAGATGTTTCCTGATATTGATACTTTATGTTCTTTTTGTGATGCTGAACACGAATCCATCTCTTCTGGGAATGCACATATACAAGTCTGTTCTCGAAGAATTTTTGTATCTTCGATCATACTAAAATGTACCATGTTTTACTATGGTAAATATGAGTTATCGATAGTGTTTATAATTAAACCACAGTAGCCACAAATGTACAGTTGTCTGAGACGTTATGAAATGTTCTTTAACATCATGAACCATAAAATGTAGTCAGTGGTCTGCTATGGTTTATTTTCATAATAGGTAAACACAGGTCACAAGTTAACACGGTCACATTTCCTTGATTCAGCAGCTGCACGATGTGACGCAGAGAGTCCTGTCTTCAATCGAGAGATCTGGAGCTGATTCGGTGTAGATCGGTATCTTGGTGGTTAGTGACTCTCGCGGCGCGGTGCTCCGTCATTTAGCGCGTGTTCGAAACCCGCGCCATCACAGACGTACTTTTTTTTTTTTTATCCTACTTACTTCTGCCGCGAAACGGGCGATGATACTAATAACTTGAAACCGTTACAAGAATATCTGAATCATGCAATGAGCAAGTCTGCGTTTATTAAACACTTAATATCATGTCAGTTTGAGCCTTCAGAATTGCCGAGTCTGCTTCCGTCGTTCCAGCACATCTGCAGCAGAGACCTGTCCTGAACCAGGAAGTTGGTCACCAGATAACACAGTAACCAGTTAAACCGTAACACCTGGAAGATTAGGCAAATAGACGCTGATTTTGGACATGCATCCTCGGTAGTTCAGACTTTGTGCATTCGACTCGGGAGTGTGATGTCTGTGAGGACGCAGGTCCGGTAATTCTGCAAACAGCAGCGTACATGATAACTTCAGTCAGCTCGCCTTGACTACTGCAATTTTCCTCACTGTATATTTACAATAAAACAAAAAAGGATATGAAATACCACTGCCTCCTTTCATTTTTCATTTAAACATAATAATAGCAGCAGAAATGTACTTAGTTCAAGAAAATGTGTATATAAACAGTCATTACAAATGAAACTAAATATTATATCAATTGCCTCTTTTATTACTGTCGACTGTGAGTGATGTCACTTACCAATGCAAACACGCCCAATAAAATGGCCCCACCCATGTCACTTGATTGACAGGTTTCCGTGTAGACGTTGGAAATTCAAATGCAAAAGGAATTGCGATTCCATTTGAGTTTTGGCAGTTTACATGCACAGTGCAGAGAGAGTGAAAAGGCAAATGTGGTAAGTAATATTGCTATTTAAATATGACAGGCTCATAGCTCGTAAGATATGGGAAACACAATTGCAAATGGACTTTGCATTTCCATTTTAAATTTGGCAGACACTGTGCATTCGCTTAAACGAAAATGCAAACGGTAATGCGCGATTTGCATTTGCGTTTGGATTATGTCACATTTTATGCGTCCACAAATTGAAAACGCAATTGCAAATACAATTTGCAATTCCTTTTGAATAAAGTCCGGAATATCATTCCATACTCAGTCCCTCCATTGAAGCTGTGTGTACGGTATACTGTCCATGTCCAGAAAGGTAAGAAAAACATCATCAAAGTAGTCCATGTGACATCAGAGGGTCAGTTAGAATTTTTTGAAGCATCGAAAATACATTTTGGTCCAAAAATAGCAAAAACTATGACTTTATTCAGCATTGTCTTCTTTTCCGTGCCTGTTGTAAGAGAGTTCAAAACAAAGCAGTTTGTGATATCCAGTTCGCGAACGAAGCATTCGATGTAACCGGATCTTTTTGAACCAGTTCACCAAATCAAACTGAATAATTTTAAACGGTCGTGTCTCTAATACGCATCAATCCACAAATGAGTTAAGCTGTTAACTTTTTTAATGTGGCTGACACTCCCTCTGACTTCAAACAAACCAATATCCCAGAGTAATTCATTTACTCAAACAGTACACTGACTGAACTGCTGTGAAGAGAGAACTGAAGATGAACACCGAGACGAGCCAGATAACGAACAAAAGACTGACTCGTTCACGAGTCAAGAACCGTTTCTGTCAGACGTGTCCGATTCGAGAACCGAGGAGCTGATGATACTGTGCATTTGTGATTCAGCGTGAAACAGACTGACACACAGAGCGTCTGAACCGAACTGATTCTTTTGGTGATTGATTCTGAACTGATTCTGTGCTAATGTTATGAGTGTGGGTAAACCGAAGGCTTGAATCAAGGGCAATCATCGCAAATGACGCCATTACGTCGAGCGCAAAAGAACCGGTGAACCGTTTTCTTCACCCGGTTTTTTTAATCGAACTGTCTGAAAGAACTACTGGTGATCCGAAAACCGATGAGTCAATCGTTCGTTCGTTATCTGGCGTTCGTTCGTTATCTGGCTCGGCTCTGTGTTCATCTTCAGTTCTCACTTCACAGCAGTTCAGTCAGTGTACTGTTTGAGTAAATTAATTACTCCGGGATATTGGTTTGTTTTAACTCAGAGGGAGTGTCAGCCACATTAAACAAGTTAACAGCTTAAGTCATTTGTGGATTAATGCGTATTGGAGACGCGAACCGTTTAAAACTATTCAGCTCGATTTGGTGAACTGGTTCAAAAAGATCCGGTTACATCGAATGTGTAATGATGAGACAGAGACGTTCAGATCCATGTGCAGAACTTTAATGATGAGAATGGTCAGACAGGCAATGATCAGTAACGGCGTCAGGTATGTAGGGATAACCAGAATCGATAACAGAAACAGGCAGATGTCGGGGGCAAGCAGCAGAGAATCAGAGTCGGTTTAAACAATCCAAAGGTCAGATACAGAAGGAAAACGCTCGGAAATGTCAGACTGGCTAAACAAGACTTCGCAGAGAGTGGGAGTGAGTGTGCTGCTTTTATGTGTGTGTAAATGAGGTGCAGGTGTGGCAAGGAAATTGGCTGATGAATGATGTGCAGGTGTGGCAGGGTGATTGTGATACAGTGACTCATGGGGAATGTAGTTCGGGTGTGGTGCAACAGATGAGAGGTGCTAGAGTCCGAGTGACATCTGGTGGTTGATGTGGAATGGTCCTGATTGGAGTGCCCTCTACTGAAGTTCATGGACACTCCATCTAATGATCGTGACATAGCCCCCCCACCAAAGGAGCGGATTCCAGATGCTCAAAACAATCTAGGAGGGTGGTGGAGTGGAGGCGGAACAGGGGGAGGGACGGAGGGCCAGGTCCATGAGGAAGTGCAGTGGTCGAGGACCGGGGCAGAGCAGGCAGAACTGGGCCTAAAATGGAGATCAGGAGCCTCTCCTGGACCTGACATGGGAAACAAGGGCCCTTCCTGGGCCTGACAGGGGAAACAGGGACCCGCCATGGGCCTAACTCGGTAACAGGAACCCGCTGTGGGCCTAACTCGGGAACAGGGGTCCACCAAGGCAGAGCAGGTGGCGTTAGAGCCCACCAGGGTGGGGCAGACGACCACCACAGCTGAGAAGAGGAGACAAAAGCCCTCCAGGGCGGAGCAGACGACCACCACAGCTGAGAAGAGGAGACAAAAGCCCTCCAGGGCGGAGCAGACGACCACCACAGCTGAGAAGAGGGGACAGAAGCCCACTAGGGCGGAGCAGAGGACCACCATAGTTGAGCAGACATGACAGAGGCCCACCAGGGCGGAGCAGAGGACCACCACAGTGGAGTTGATGGCACAGGAAAGCAAGTCTGGTCAGGTGGGACTGAAACAGGGAACATAAACAGGTTAATAGCGGCCTCCGTGGCCGTGATGAGATGGTAGCTGGCCTCCATGGCCGTGACAGGGCAGGCGGTGAGTTCATGGAGGACCTCCGTAGCCATGACCGGAATGAATGAGAGCTCATAGACGGCCTCCATGGCCGTGACAGAATAGGACGAGAGCTCTGGAAGTGCGGCTGAGATGTGACGAGGCTCTGGTAGATCAGTGGTGATTTGACTGGATTCATGAAGATCGACTGTGACTTGACTGGGTTCCTGAAGATTGACTGTGACTTGACTTAGTTCACGGAGGTTAATGGTGACTTGACTTTGCTCATGAAGATCATTGGTGACTTGCCTTGGTTCCTGAGGATCAACTGTGACTTGACTTGGCTCAAGGAGGGTAATGGTGACTTGACCTGACTCTGGACGGTCAGCGGAGACTTGACTAGACTCATGAAGTTTAACTGTTGTTTCACTTGACTCTTGTGTGTTAGTGGTGACTTGACCTGACTCTGGAAAGTCGACGGGGACCTGACTTGACTCTGGAAAGTCGACGGGGACCTGACTTGACTCTGGAAAGTCGACCGTGGCTGCCATCTTGCGCAGTGGCGCTGGGCTGGTGGCCATCTTGTGCAGCGGCGCTGAGCTGGCAGCCATCTTGAGCAGTGGCGCTGAGCTGGCAGCCATCTTGAGCAGCGGCTCTGGGCTGCTGGCCATCTTGAGCAGCGGCGCTGGGCTGACGGCCATCTTGTGCAGCGGCGCTGGGCTGGCGAACATCTTGTTCAGCGGCGCTTGGCTGGTGGCCATCTTATGCAGAAGCTCAGGTACAGGGACCACCGAATGGATAGGAGCTGGATACCTTGTAGAAGTGACCTCCTCAAGTGTAAAGGGAGAGCCACAAAACTGCAATACAAAGTCAATAAACTGTCCCAGGGTCCAGCTAGGGTCTTCTTCTGGTAAACTTAAGCTTATCTTATCGTCAAGACCACTCCAGAAACAGTCCTTTACCAGATCCTCATCCCCAGCCAAAAGGTGACTATACTGGATGAATTCCTCCACAAAGAGCTCAATTGGTCGGCCATCTTGAAAAATGGAGCAAAGCACACCTACAGGGTTGAATGAACTTTTAGCTGGCTCCATACCTGGTCTGGGGTTCAATAAAGCTGCTGGATCCTGGTTTGGCGAAGTCTTCTGTAATGATGAGACAGAGACGTTTAGATCCATGTGCAGAACTTTAATGATGAGAATGGTCAGACAGGCAATTATCAGTAACGGCGTCAGGTATGTAGGGATAACCAGAATCGATAACAGAAACAGGCAGATGTCGGGGGCAAGCAGCAGAGAATCAGTGTTGGTATAAACAATCCAAAGGTCAGATATGAAGGAAAACAGAAGGAAAACACAAGGAAAACGCTCGGAAATGTCAGACTGGCTAAACAAGACTTCGCAGAGAGTGGGAGTGAGTGTGCTGCTTTTATGTGTGTGTAAATGAGGTGCAGGTGTGGCAAGGAAATTGGCTGATGAATGATGTGCAGGTGTGGCAGGGTGATTGTGATGCAGTGACTCATGGGGAATGTAGTTTGGGTGTGGTGCAACAGATGAGAAGTGCTAGAGTCCGAGTGACATCTGGTGGTTGATGTGGAATGGTCCTGATTGGAGTGCCCTCTACTGAAGTTCATGGGCACTCCATCTAATGATCGTGACAGAATGATTCGTTTGCAAACCGGATATCACAAACTGCTTTTTGAACTCTCTCACAACAGACACGGAAGAGAAGACAATGCTGAATAAAGTCGTAGTTTTTGCAATTTTTGGACCAAAATGAATTTTCGATGCTTCAAAATATTCTAACTGACCCTATGATGTCACATGGACTACTTTGATGATGTTTTTCTTACCTTTCTGGACATGCACAGTATACCGTTCACACAGTTTCAATGGAGGGAACGAGAACTCTCGGACTAAATCTAAAATATCTTATCTTATCCCTTTAATCTAGATTTTCCCCCCAGTGAACCTCAGAGCAGTCAACGACGAGCACAGTGAATGATTTCGCTTCAAAGAGATGCTCCATTTAATGAATACGAAAAAGTGCAGAGTAGACACTTAATAGGACTACAGTATATAATAGTTTTGGCCTTTTGTTTCATTATAGATTTTATGGTAACACTTTAGTATAGGGTGCATTTTCTATTAACTAGTTGCTTATTAGCATGCATGTTAGCATCTTGGCTGTTTATTATAAAGCTTATATACTTACATACCCAAAACCTAAACTTAACAACTACTTTACTAACTATTAATAAGCAACAAGTTAAGAGTTTATTGAGGCAAAAGTTGTAACTAATTGTTTGTTGATAGCGATATTTGTACCTTAAATTAAAGTGTGACCAGTTTTACTTAAATGGGAGAGGTGACAAGTACTATAGACGTAAAGTTTTGTGTAAATTGTTTTGAAGTAAATTGTTTTAATTGTCGTATTTGAATTCAGCACATCAAAATACACAATAAATATCATATTTTATCTCTGAAGCAGACAAGTTCTGTAGACCAGTGTTATCTGTAAAAAACAAAAAACATGACCAAATGAATGCTAAGCTCTGAATGTTTAGTTTTGATCATTAGCTTCGCTAATAACTCTGGTTGTCTAATAAACTAATGTAAATATCTATAAGACAACATGATGGACCATTTTCTTTCATACAATCAGTGTTTGATGAGAAGATACACTAAGTTGTGCATAATGGTAATTTGACAGAAGTCACAACACAGCGACCAAATGCTGGAGGGGAAGATTCTGAAAATTCAACATCTGAAGTCACATCTGTGTCTGAGTCCTCTACTCCAGTTCGCTGGACGCAGACCAGTCCCACACAGAGCACCGTGGAACAGAACCACACTGATCAGACAGATGATCAGACAAACCGTTATACTCATATAGAGTCGACAACTTCACATCCAAATCCAGACACCACAGGGCTGGGAGTGTTTGAATCATCAGCAAATACAGCAGGTGACGTTTCAGTTTAAAGTCATTATAGGAATTTTTAGCCATATCTGATAGTTCATTCTTTACTAAATGTATACTGTTCTCTATCTGGATTGTTTGTGATTATTACTGAAAATGACTTCTGACCTCTTACTTGAACTGTTATGTCTCTGTGCTTCTGTCTAGTTGTCACTCCAGAACAAGCCATCGCAAACAACAGGTCTATAGGTATGACCGGTTTAATATAAATCATGTAATAAAAGTAATGCCCAAATCAATTGAACTCAATTTGAGACTACTATTTGCTTTAACAAGCCTTGATTGACAACATTCTGACAAAATTTCATCAGGGTGTGAATTATAATGCAGTCTTAGGTCAGGGCTCTTCAACAACTCCAGTCCCGGGGGCCGGGGTCCTGGAAACTTTACTACCAATCCCAATTAAACCCATCCGTCTGTAATTAGCAAGCAACTCTGAACTCCTAGTTTCAGGCATGTTTGATTAACCCATTTAAGTCATAAAAAAGATTTCATTTATAAAGCTCTAAAAACCTTACTGTCTGATGTTTTAGTGCATTTTCTGCAAATATGGAAAAAAATAAAGGGTCTCAATTAAATATGTGCAGTGTCACAAAGTTAGTGCAAACTGTCACATGACTAGAGCAGTTTAATTCTGGTTTACACCATGAGAAGATGACTGCATCAAAGCTCCAAAACAAAAGGCTTATAAAGTGTATTAACATAAAGATATGACAAAGATATTTGGTCCACATTATCTTTAAGGTGTATAATATTAATACATGAATTGACAATACATTTATTAATATTAATAAATGAATATATTTAGTTTTGTTGAACTCATAGAATGAGTAAATACGGTGCTGGTGACAAAGTGACTGGTGGGATAACAGTGAATTTAGGTATAGCCTACAATATAAACCCAGTCGCAGTTGTTAGTGAAGGCTGAGCTAAAATATTGCACTAAATTAAAAGTTCAAATGTTACAAATTATTTACAATATTGATGTTGTAATACTGGTAGCAGTTGTAGAAAAAAATTATATATTTTACAATAAAGTAACAATTTTGTGGTGATGGTCCGTATTTCAGACACATTTATTTAAAATACGTATTTGAAATACAAAATGCTAGATTGCATATTGTATCTTAAAGCTCTAATGTAATTTGTATTTAAATACTTTTAAGATTAGTACTTTTGTATTTTCAAAACACATAAAATCCTTTGTGCCAGTCACCCTCTTTATCAGGGTGCTGATTTGGTGCATCATCTAGTTCAGACAGTCTCTTCTGAACCCAACATTCCTCACGTTATCTGCTGCTGTACAGCTCCATTCAGCTCTGAGTGAGCGACTGGAAGGAGAGAAGGTGAGGATGTCATGGTCAGCTGTACTTGATGATTAAAGTTAAAATAGTGCATCATTCAGATTTGCCTTCAGTTAACATGAAAGAATAGCACCATCAAGGGAAGAAAAAGCATTAACCAATCACTTTTGATAGTTAATCAGTTTTTATTTTTACCAACTATCTTGTCAAATGTGTTTAGAGCATTATTGCATGTTAATCCTGAGTGAACCTGCTGACTGCACTTTCCTCTCTAAACGGGTGCGACTTTTTTGAGACTTGCTTGACAGTTTTTACACAAATAAACATACACATACAAATTTACACATACAAAATTTTCCTAGCGCTGGCCCTGTTTAGACCCATTCAAAACAATCAAAGAATCGTGTAAAACCCTGTAAACTTGAGATTATGACTTGTGATGATAGAAGAAAACAAAGGCTACTGTTAGAATATGATAACATATATAACATTAAATTGAACAATACTGATTATTGATTATAATACTGATGCAAACACTGATGAATGGTACCACAAAACATCTTCAGCTTTGGCTTTTATAGTTAATAAAAATAAAAAAATAAAAATAAACTTAGCAAATACTTACAGAAAATTGTTTTAAATGCTATTTAAATGATTTCTAATTTTAAAATGTACATTTTAGATAAACCTTCTTATTTTAATAAACTTTATATAAAACAAAATAACCTTTACATATGTATATATATATATACACACTGTAGGGAAGAGGTATGGAAACTGAGGTTTCTAAGCAGTGGTACACATCTCTAGGGATGCCTACAATAGATGGCCAATTTCACATGTTTTGTGTATTTCAAAATACAAAATATTGTATTTGTATTTAAATAAAAACACAGTATTTTGCATTTTTTTTTAAATACATGTTCATGTGTTTATGCCCATCTCTGTTGAAGGTTGTACAATTTTTCACACACTTTTCCTGCAGTGTTCAGCTCCAACCCCAATCAAACACCTGAACCAAAGTAATCAAGCTCTTACTAGGCATACTAAAAACTTCCCGGCAGGTGAGCTGAGGCAAGCTGAAGCTAAACTCAGCAGGACACTGACCCTTCGGGACTGGAGTTAAAAAAACCTGTTTTAGGGGGTATGATCACCATCATCAATGGATGGGTGAAATAAAGGGTTGTGGCATTTTCAATGATTAGGTACAGCTTTTTCTGAGTTAGACTTGACCCCTAAAACTCAATCTGCTTGCAAAACCAAAGGAAAACAGAACAATGTTCCTAGTCAAGAATATTCTCATAATTGTGGGAGTTAAGTAGAATTTATTCCCATAAATAAATTTGTGGCACAAATACAATTGCTAAACAAAGATGACCCTGAGTGCTGTTGTACTGAATAAATGAAATGAAACCACAAGTTTATCAAACAGTTGTACATAACAGCTTTTGGTCGTCTAAAAATTGTAAATATGTATTTGATTATTTGCTGACAGCAGACAAACCAGCAGTTTCCCTCACATTCTGGGAGAACACGAATAGGCAAAAGCATAAGTAGGTCTGGCCCTAAGGACACCTAAACCTCCTGCCAAAGTGATTATTTTGAAATTTGCACACAGACTTGAACAACTGCACTGATTTTTCATCATTGCTTGGTTTGAAATAACATGTCATTTGTTCTAATCCTCTTACAGACTGGCTGATCATTTTACTGGTCATTTTGGCAGTTTTTTTCATTCTGCTTGTCTGTGTTATTGCAGCCAACAGAAAAAGGTATGTTGTTTTAATGCAGATAATTACAGCCCACAGCAGAAGCACAAAAAATACCACCAACCTGCCACAAAACCCACACTTGTCAATTTGGACTTTCCTAATTGTGTTATGAATTGCTAATAATTCAGGCCACTGTGTGCAAGTGTGCATCTTGAATGTGTATAAAGGAATGTTTCACCGACACAGCTATCATAAATTGTAAGTTGCTAAAACAGTTGCTATTAGGTCATACCAGCTAGTTTTAGAAAACAATATCATCGCTGTCATGCAGGTGAAAATATGCGGCTTTGTTCAGGAAGGAAGGCTTGTGGGTTGCACTTTGAATTTAGTGTGTGTTAGTGTTAACAGTCTTGTTATACTTCCTCTCTGTCACATGTGTGCACCCTGAAGTGGGCAAGAGCACAAGTTTGGGTATTGAACAGGCTAAATGTGTTTAAATCAAGTATGCTTAACCAACCATATATGCTCCAAAATAATAAGTAGACAGTAGTGTCAACAGCTACAGTAGATTTGAACCCACCCCCGAAACACAGGAATAAAGAACATGTTTAGTTTACACTTTCTAACTTTAAAACTTTTGGATTCATAAAATAGCTGCCAGTCATTTATTTATTTATTTATTTTTCTATAGATGGTGTGGCAAGAAACAGACTCTGATTATTACAAAAGAGAGCAGAAGTGAAGAAAATGCTGCAGCAGCTTCATTGACTAAGGAGCAGGAGATGGTCAAACTCGTGAACACTGAGAAGATCAGAGAGGACTCAGAGCTGGTGAGCGTCAGTCCAGAGAAGTGAACAGAGATAACCCAGATGGCATAAGGAGAACACAAGCAGTTTTACACTAACAACAAATACAGATGCACTAATTAAAGCTGAATTAATGCACAGATAATCTTTAGATAATGTAAGATTTATGTAGAACTAAGCCATACATTAACAATTACATCAGCATCTGATATAGTGTGTGATTAATAGATTAAGAAATAATTAATTAAAGAATTAATTAAATGTGTCATGTATTAATTCAACACCAACATCTAACATTAACTAATAGTGTAAATCAATGTGTTAATTACCACATTGGGTCAAAGCCATGTATTGCAATTTCCAGTGTTCTGATTAAAAATAATAATAATATAAATAAAAAAATAATTAAATAAACATGTTAGCTAATGGTTTGCATATCATTATGTTATGACTTGGTGAGACACTTGACTATTAACTCTGTTAACTAATTATTAAGTAATATGGTCCAATGTTTATGATTTTAATCAATTTGCCCATCCTTCAAATACATTATTTGACATTACATTCACTGCACAACTTTTTTTCAAAAGTTTTTTAATTGAATTTTTGTCCTGCGTAACCATGAGAAAGGACTTCTTACCTTTTCTCTCACGTGTCTTCTGAGCATCATCTGCATCTTCAGTCTGTTTCTTTTCTTGAGAAACACTTTTACCATCTAGACTTCTCCTCAACCCTTTATGATCGTATGCTTATTAAGTAAAGTCATAACAATGATACCTTTACAAATTATTAGCTGGAAGATAAAATACATGGCTTACATAGAGGGCACTATGGGGAATGCCCTCTAGAGTTTCTCATATTGCTGCCATAGCATCCTCTACCCAAGATTCGACTATGACATGGCTTGTGAATACTGGTTTTCTACCACCCCCTATACATCTTGAGAACATATTTGAAGCATTAATGAATGTGGGTGAGGAATCTCCAAATGTGATTAAACATGGATAGGATCAGCCAGTAACTAACACCGCTACTAACAGGCGCTCAATGATGAGCAGACATTAAGTTCAGAGAGGAGCCGAGCCGAGCCCAGGACTCTGATAGTGGGTGACTCAGCAGGACTACAACAACATGCTGCCTTCCTAAGGCAACAGTCTCTGATGTGAACAAGGAACTTCAAAACATTCTGATGAAGCACAAGACTGCAAATCAAATCATCATCCATGTGGGGAAGAATGCTATTTGGAAAGAGCAGTCAGAACTCCTTAAGAAGGACTTCAGTGAACTCTTCGAAACACTTCGAAGACTCAAAGTTCAGTCGTTCATCAGTGGACCACTCCCAGCAAGGGGAACAAATATGTTTTCACGGTTGCTTGGGCTAAACACATGGCTACAAAGATCTTGCAATATAAAAGGAGTGAATTTCAACAACAACTTCAATCTTTTCTGGGGCCATAGACAACTGTTTAAACCGGATGGCCTCCACCCAAACAAACTTGGTGCTAGAGTGCTTAAGGACAATATCTACTTTTCCCTCCAAGCACTGCTGATGGACACCATCCCGGCTGAGCCCTGGCCACAGAGCTCCTCACAGACAGACTGTGATGTATCAAAACAGCTACAAGACTCAGCACCCAAGGACGACTTTCTGGAAAACAGCCAGGGAAGCCGGGACAACATATCACCAGAAACACCAGAGACACAGCCCATCTCACCAGACACATTATCCCTCTCTCCAGCATCTCCACTTCTGGGCTTCTCACAGAAAATGGAGGAATTGGTGTATGCTGGGACTAAACTCTCCCACTCATTCACTGCAAGCCCGCAGATATCAACAAAACAAAAAAAACACCCCCCACAACCATGAAAGCCTGTGGGCCCTGCTCCTGTGAGAGCTCTCCAACCGCTGCCACAACGCCAGGGCCCAAACCCTCTATCTGCTGAAGGTGAACCAAAAACAACTGATGGCAGCTCTCAGTGATATGTGTCGGGTCCCCGCTATAATAGCAGCAACTTTCACAAATGTTTACAGAACAAGCGGGAACCCAGTGTCTGTAGCTTGCTCTATTTCAGTTGTATCATTGATAGAAAGTCTAAGGCCTTCTCAAGCCAGAGGGCAAACTCATCTAATCTGCAACCTATTATGCATCAAACTAAGATTGATGTCAAGCACTGCCCTCAAGTTAGCATTTTTAAACATTCGATCACTAAAAAATAAGTAATTTCTAATCAATGACTTTATAACCAAAAACAATCTGGGTTTTATGTTTCTAAACGAAACATGGCTAGAAGACAGCTGCAACAGTGCCACAGTCCTCAATGAAGCAGCCCCTCCTAACTTGAGTGTCTGCAGGACTGTTAGGAGAGGTGGAGGTGTAGCTGCTCTATTTAAAGATGTCTATCAATGGAAGCAAGTGTCATGTGGTCAGTATTTGTCTTTTGAATATCTAGGGATAGTGTTGAAAGGCGCTCCACACATTCTGTTTATCATTATTTACAAGCCTCCACAATACCCTCCAGCCTTTGTTAAAGAGGTCACAGAAATGTTATCAATGATTTCCTCAGTGTTTAACTGTTTTGCTATTGCAGGGGATTTTAATATACACTTAGACAATGCAGAAAACAAAACTACAAAGAAATGATAACTGTTTTAAACACTTTTTTTTTGAAAACCTTTGAAAAAGTTCAAAAGAACTCAAAGGTTAAGAATGTTACTTATTATATTGCTCCAATAATAGTCAGTAAGAAAACAAACAGACAGAAATCAGTTTGAGAAATAACCAAATTACCTATCACAGCTATGCTGCTGATAACCAGATTTACCTAGCCTTATCTCCAAATGACTACAGCCCCATTGACTCCCTCTGCCAATGCTTTTATGAAATTAGCATTTGGATGTGCCAGAACTTTCTTCAGTTAAAAAAGGAAAAAATGAAGTCATTGCATTTGGAAACAAAGAGGAAGTTGTCAAGGTGAATGCATTCCTTGACTCTAAGGGTCAAACACCTTAAAATCAAGTCAGGAATCTTGCTGTGATTCTGGAGATAGACCTTAGTTTCTAAATCAGCATACTATCATTTAAAACATTGCAAGAATTAGATGTTTTGTTACCAGTCAAGACTTGGAGAAACTTGTTAATGCCTTTATCACCAGCAGGGTGGACTAATATAATGGTCTCCTCACCGACCTTCACAAAAAGACCATTAGACAGCTGCAGCTCATCCAGAATGCTGCTGCCAGGATTCTGACTAGAACCAGAAAATCGGAGCGTATCACACCAGTCCTCAGGTCCTTCAAGATTCAAGATTTTTATTTGTCACATACACAGTTATATAGAGCATATATAACCAGCAGTGAAATGTGAGTCAGGTCCGCTCCATGGAAAGTGCAAATATTAAAAATACAACAAAGATAAAAATAGACATAAATATAGCTATGAAAGATTGAAATAAAAGTAAACAATAAAAATATAAAAATAAAATATAAAAAAAGATGTATACTGTAGAATTAAATATATAACGGAAATAATGTGCATGAAAGTAAATTGTAGTCTTAAATATTAAGATACCCAGGGATGTGCAAGAGGCAATGTGTATATGTGCATTATACTGTAGTCTTAAATATTAAGATACACTGGAATGTACAAGAGGCAAATGTGCAAACAAGTTGACACTTCCAGTAGAGGTAGAGAATGATGAATATCTTACTAATAAGGGAATGTTAAGTGGAGACATGAAGATGTTAAGAGGCTGGTTTTGAGTTTAAGTTCCTGAGTCTCTCTGTTTTCGCCATCAGGCTACGGAAGCGCTTACCAGATGGCAGCAAAGTGAAAAGATGGTTACTGGGGTGGGTGGAGTCTTTGATGATTTTAGCAGTTCTGCTTCTGCAGTGTTTGAGGTAGATGTCCTGCAGAGAGGGGAGAGTAGATGCAATCAGTTAAGCGCACAACTCTCTGCATGGCTTTGCAGTCTTGACTGGAGCTGTTCCCATACCACAGCTGAGTCAATACACTTTCTATAGCCCCTGAATAGAAAGTTTTCAGGATTGCTGGTGAGACCCTGAATTTCCTCAGCTGTCGCAGATGGTACAGTCTTTGCCTGGCTTTATTAACCTGTGTTTGAATGTGTGTAGTCCAAATCATTTCCTCTGAGATGTTTACACCAAGGTACTTGAAGCTGCTCACCCTCTCCACAGGGGTCCCGCTGATCATAAGAGGTGTATAGTGCTGCTGCTGTCTCTTCCTGAAGTCCACAATCAGCTCTTTAGTTTGCTCACATTCAGAGAGAGACAGTTTTCCTGGCACCATGATGTTAATTTCTCTACCTCATCCAAATATGCAGTCTCATTATTGTTGTGAATGAGGCCCAGAACCACAATATCATCAGCAAATTTGATAATAGATGTGGAGCTGTGCGAAGACACGCAGTCATGTGTGTAGAGAGAGTAGAGCAGGAGAATCAGGACACAGCCCTGTGGGGCTCCTACATTCAGGGTGAAGGAGTTGGAGGTGTACTGGCCTACTTTCACCACCTGAGGTCTGCTGGTGAGGAAATCAAGAATCCAGTTGCAGAGTGAAGAATTCAGGCCGTGGTCCATGAGTTTGGAAGCTAGCTTTATGGGGACTATAGTATTGAAAGCTGAGCTATAGTCGATAAATAGCAGCCTTACATAGTTCCTGTTATTGCTGTCAATGTATGTGAGAGAAGAGTGCAGGATGTGAGAGATTGCATCATCAGTAGATCTGTTTAGGCGATAGGCAAACTGAAGAGGGTCTGAAGTATCTGGGATGGACCAGTCCTGCGAAGACCTTCATGACTACTGATGTGAGGGCAACTGGACAATAGTCATTCAGACAAGAGGGTTTTTTGTTCTTAGGTACAGGGATGATGAAAGGTTTTTTGAATGAGGTGGGAACCACCGATGTAGCAAGAGATTAATTAAAAATGGATGTAAACAAACCAGCGAGCTGATCAACGCAGGACTGCAGAATACGGCCAGAAATCCCATCAGGTCCAGCTGCTTTCCTGACGTTCACTCGCTTTAGTGCCCTCCGAACCTCGTCCTCCGACATGGTGATCACATGATGATCATTGCTCTGACTGCTGCTTCCTGACGCACTGATCTGCAGACTCGTGCTGCTTAGAATGTTTTTACAGCGGTCATAGAAATTGTTTAGCTCGTCAGCCAGCGACGGATCTGCTTTCACCTCTGCAGAGGATTTATTTCCAAAGTCACAGATGGTTCTTAGTCCTTGCCACATGCGTCGGGAGTCATTTAGCTGGAAATGTGACTCTATGCGTTCCCTGTATCTGTGTTTGGCGGTGTGAGGAAAATTGCGACATGGTCCGATTTGCCAAAAGCAAAGCGAGCGAGCTTTGTTGGTATTCTTAAACTGAGTGTAGCAATGATCCAGTGTATTCGGTCCTCTGGTTGGACAAGATACATGTTGATAAAAATTAGACATAACTTGCCTGAGTTTGGCTTTGTTAAAGTCCCCAGAGATGATAATAGCAGCGTCAGGATGTTTGTTGATGTTGCCGCTGAGCGCATCGTGAAGCTCAGACAAAGCTGTTTGTGGTGGGATGTAAACAGCAGTTATGACCTGGGGAAACTCCTGGGGCAGATAGAATGGGCGGCAAATAATGGATAAATGTTCCAGATGAGGCGAGCAGGAGCGCGACAGAGTGGAGATATTCCTGGGGTCACACCAATTCTTGTTAATCATGAAACACACTCCTCCGCCTTTGGATTTGCCGGCCTCGGCTGTCCATCTGTAAAACAGAGAAGTTTTCAGACGGCGTTACAGCAGCGTCCGGGACCAAGGACGTGAGCCATGTTTCAGACAAACACAGGATGTTACAGTCCCTAATGTCCCGTTGGAAACTTATCCTGGCTCTAAGATCGTCCATCTTAATCCCCAGTGACTGGACATTGGCGAGCAGAATGCTCGGTAGAGGAGGACTGTGAGCTCTTTTTCTCAGTCTGTTGCGGATCCCAGCGCGTTTCCCGCTGTGTTTCTTGATCCGTCACCTCGGGTGGTTATTCATGTGGCCATTTTTCATCTCGGCATTCCAGAGAATCTCAGATGGCCATGATGGGTTGGAGGATAAAGTGTCCTGAAACAGGTCAGTGAAGCGATGTCCAATGTCCAAAAGTGTTTCTTTGTCGTAAATGATCAGTGCAGAGGTTATGTGTGTAAAAAGAGAAAGCAAAAGTAGGTAAAAAAGTATACAAAAACACAATCTAAGCGGAACGACCTGGACGGCGATTGGACACGGTGGCGCCATCTTTTTTGGCATCTTTACAATGGCTCAGTCTTTAGCTTTCAACTGCACAGCGTACAGGTAATGTGCTCTGCCTCTGTAAGCACCAGGAGAGAACGGGGCAACAAATCCGAAAACGGAGACAGAAGAATAGTAGAGCAGACGGGTGGTCAAGTGAGGTGCAGACAGGGCTGAGTATAGCGGACAGCAATGGGGTCAAAAACAGGCAGAACAGGTCGAGAACCAGAAGAAAAGTCTGAGAAACTCTGAGGGCAAAACACACGTTACACCAACTGGGCAGACAAACAATCTAGCGCTCAGACCAGAGAAGAGAGACAGGATGAAATCGAAGCTGAAAACACCAAAAAATAACAGAACACACTGACAAAGAGTACTGAAATCAAGCAGAATAAATAGGATGAGTAACGAGATAGAGAACAGGTTTGTCAGACAAGTCACAGCATAGATTGCTAAACGGGATCAGCTGGCGCTAGAGTGAAGGAAAGGGAAACCAGAGAAAATAGATTAAAATAAATGAGAGAGAAAAAACGGAAACAAAATTAATAAAATGATAGGAAAATTAGCTGAAACTAAAAAATAAACAAAAAGAACAAAGTAAAAAAGAAAGAGAAAAAAGGACATATCATGCCTGAGTCCTGACAATTCTATGTAAAATCATTTTCTATTTTTAAACTGTCTGAAATTCTTTTTAAGTCAATTTTTAAATCATTTTCTATTTTTTTTAATTACTTGTTTTATTTTTGTGATTTATTTCATGATTATTTTACTTTCTTTTATGTAAAGCACTTTGAATTACCATTGTGTTTGCAATGTGTCAAGTCACCTTTATTTATATAACACTTTAAACAAAATACATTAGGTCAAAGCAACTGAACAACATTCATTAGGAAAACAGTGTGTCAATAATGCAAAATGACAGTTAAAGGCAGTTCATCATTGAATTCAGTGATGTCATCTCTGTTCAGTTAAAAAGTGTCTGTGCATTTATTTGCAATCAAGTCAACGATATCGCTGTAGATGAAGTGACCCCAAGCCAGAGGCGACGGCGGCAAGGAACCAAATGTGCTATATAAACAAACTTGCCTTGTCTTACTAGTGAATTAAATTTTAATGTAGGAATTATTTTACAGATATCAAGAAGTATGTTTATTAATTGTTGGAATTACATATTTTATATCATTAACATATTTCTGCAAGTGATTATTTCATCTTTCATGTTGAATAAATTTCATTTCATCAGGAGTATTGTTTGACGTAACAGTTGTGGAGGCACGTCCAGGATTGGAATAGTTGTGTGTATATTGTAGGGAATGGTTGACGTGTTTGCTTGATGTTTTTGTAGTTTAGGTAAAGTAGAATTTATCCTAGGGATGGCGTTTCATATATTTGTGTTATTAGACAATTGTTGTGTCACTGCCGAGTGTGTGTGATTTAACATTTGAGTTGGGTGGCATTGAGTTTTTAGCAAGTGTCCGCCATTTTAGTAGACTACAGGAGCACTGAGCAGTATAGAGCGCCCTCTGGCGGCTGTAGACGGTAATGTTTTCTCTTGGTTCATTTCTCTTGGTTCATGTCAAATTAATTTTGATAAATAAGTCACACCTGACTATAAGTCGCAGGACCAGCCAAACTATGAAAAAAAGTGTGACTTATAGTCCGGAAAAACCGGTAGTTAGTTGAGCAACAAACTGGTTTAGGTGCATTGTTTTCTGTAGGTGAAAAGGATGCCAGAATTTGAAGTGGATCAATTTTGTGCAGGTGAGATCACGCAGGGAAAGCTCTCTAGGCTTAAAAAACTTAATGGGGAAAAAAGGTGAATCCATTAGGAGAAGTAAGGAGCATGATTGGGAAAATGAATGTCTGTGATTGGAGCTGGAGCGTGATAGAGCAAATCAGCTAAATAGACAGCAACAGAGGAAGCAAGATTTGATACAACTGTTTTGCCTCGATTTCATGATTTTCATTATGCAGTCTGTGTATTTTCCAAGACATTAAAGAGATTGACCACAATCTGAGTGGGTGACAGTGGTTAGGAGTGAGTTTGCTGAGAAAGCTCAAGAAATGTTATGTAGCCCTTGATGCTGTTCAGTACACTGAGTACAAAACTGTGAAACAGGCCATTCTGCGGGCATATGCATCAGCGCCTGTGGCCTATAGGCAGCAGTTTCGGAAAGGTAGGTTAAAGCAAGGCCAGACCTATATTGATTTAGCTAGGCAGCAGGAAATACTCTGTTAAATGGTTGAGCCACTGAAACATATTTCTTTCCAGATTTGAAGCAGTTAATGGAACTGGAGCAATTTAAAAATAGTTTACCCAAACATATTGCAGTGCATTTTAATAAGCAGGAGGTAACTGATTTGTGCAGCAGCAGAAATGGCAGATAATTATGTCTTAGTACATCAGGAGCAATGAAGAAACTGGGTCCTCCAAGGCAGTTTGAGGAAAGGTTTACAGAAGAGTGGCTTGAAGAAGTGGTGGAAATAGCAGATGATGGACACAGAATGGTAACAAAACTTTTACAATTAGCCAACACGCAGGTGTAGTAGTGTGCAAAATCTACTACAAACCCGATTCCAAAAAAGTTGGGACACTGTACAAGTTGTGAATAAAAACAGAATTCAATGATGTGGAAGTTTCAAATTTCAATATTTTATTCAGAATACAACATAGATGACATATCAAATGTTTAAACTGAGAAAATCTAAAATTTTAAGGGAAAAATAAGTTTATTTTAAATTTCATGGCATCAACACATCTCAAAAAAGTTGGGACATGGCCATGTCTACCACTGTGTGGCATCCCCTCTTCTTTTTATAACAGTCTGCAAACGATCCTTCTTTTACGCAGCCATGATGTTGTAATTGATGCAGTATGTGGTCTGGCATTGTCATGTTGGAAAATGCAAGGTCTTCCCTGAAAGAGACGACGTCTGGATGGGAGCATATGTTGTTCTAGAACTTGGTGACTTTCCAGATGTGTAAGCTGCCCATGCCACAGGCACTCATGCAACCCCATACCATCAGAGATGCGGCTTCTGAACTGAGAGCTGATAACATCTTAGGTTGTCCTTGTCCTCTTTAGTCCAGATGACATGGCGTCCCAGTTTTCCAAAAAGAACTTCAAATTTAGATTCGTCTGGGCACAGAACAGTTTTCCACTTTCCCACAGTCCATTTTAAATGAGCCTTGGCCCAGAGAAAATGCCTGCACTTCTGGATAATGTTTAGATATGGTTTCTTTTTTTGACCTATAAAGTTTTAGCCGGCAACGGCAAATGGCATGATGGATTGTGTTCACCGACAATGTTTTCTGAAAGTATTCCTGAAATTTGTGATTTCCATTACAGTAGCATTCCTTTATGGGATGCAGTGCTGTCTAAGGGCCCAAAGATCACAGGCATCCAGGACCGCTTTCTGGCCTTGACCCTTATGCACAGAGATTGTTCCAGATTATCTGAATCTCTGGATGATTTTTTTTTTCTCTGAGAAACTCCCTTCTGATATTGCTCCACTATGTTTTGCCGCAGCATTAGGGGAATTGGTGATCCTCTGCCCATCTTTACTTCTGAGAGACACTGCCACTCTGAGAGGCTCTTTTTATACCCAGTCATGTTGCCAATTGACCTAATAAATTGCAAATTGGTACTCCAGCTGTTCCTTATATGTACATGTATCTTTTCCTGCCTCTTATTGTTACCTGTACCAACTTTTTTGGAATGTGTAGCTCTCATGAAATCCAAAATGAGCCAATATTTGGCATGGCATTTCAAAATGTCTCCCTTTCAATATTTGATATGTTCTCTATATTCTATTGTGAATGAAATATAAGTTTATGAGATTTGTAAATTATTCCATTCCTTTTTTACTTACAATTTGTACAGTGTCCCAACTTTTTTGGAATCGGGTTTGTACATAGGGGTGTTTAGATAACTATATAAGAATTCAAATGTTCACATTTTTTGAAAATATTAACTGAAATTTTTTATTTTTGATATTATATTATAATAAATAATTGACTTCAAAAAGGGAATTCATTAGCAATAATTGTTACATTTTTTATTATATTGAATTTTACTAAACTAAAATGTTCATAATTTAGTTACATCAAGGTTCAAATCAAATAACATATTACAATTAAAAGTTACACACTTTTTGTGTGTGCACACTCTACAGTTCTGGTATAATGTTTTTTTCTCAGGTGACAAAAATGTCCTCCCAATAGAGAAATGTTTTGCTCCAAAAAAAAAACCCTTTGAAACCTTTCCCAGTAGCTTTTGTTTCTTGATGTGTCCCTCAGAGTTCTGTTCTTGGCCCACTGCTCTATATTTCTTATGATGCAAACACATGCTTAGTCACAGTATTCAATGGCATAGACTCCCTTTAACCTTAATTTCTTAAACAACTACAATATTAGTTCCAAACCCCCTTCCCCACTAGATCCTCATCTCTCTTAAATACCGTCATGTCAAAAAAATGAAAAGAAAAAAAAAAGACATTATTTAGTTCTGAATCAACATTTATTAGTTATAATAACTGTATGTACACCAATGGTACAACACATATTGATATGCATGAATACACTTTTATTTCACAGATATGAAACAGGAAATCATTTATTTTACCACTTTCATTTTGACTATATTTTCCTCTCCCTTTACATAAAAAATCACATCACAAAAAGGGTAAGAGAAAAGAGAAGCAGATGAGTTTACGTAAAGGACCAGTGTAAGAAATGCAGACCATCTATTAATGATGGTTTCAGATGTATTCAATTGAGTAAGAATAATAAACCTGGGATATTCTAGAAAAAATGTTTCACAATTGCCCTGTGTGTGTGCGTGTGTGTGTGTGTGTGTGTGTGTGTGTGAGTGTGTGTGTGTGTGCGTGTGTGTGTGTGTGTGTGTGTGTGTGTGTGAGTGTGTGTGTGTGTGTGTGTGTGTGTGAGTGTGTGTGTGTGTGTGTGTGTGTGTGTGTGTGTGTGTGTGTGAGTGTGTGTGTGTGTGCGTGTGTGTGTGTGTGTGTGTGTGTGTGTGTGTGTGTGAGTGTGTGTGTGTGTGCGTGTGTGTGTGTGTGTGTGTGTGTGTGTGTGTGTGTGTGTGTGTGTGTGTGTGTGTGTGTGTGAGTGTGTGTGTGTGAGTGTGTGTGTGTGTGTGTGTGTGTGCATTTTTTTTTATATATCAGAAACATTGAAAAGATACATTGGAAAGTCAAGTGCATAAATGGACAGCATGGAACAGGATCTGTTTTACAGATACTGTGGATGTGGCTCAACACAGACTTAATACAGTGTGCTTTATATCATCAAGTAAACTCAAATTCACATTCAAGCATATCTTATCATAATTTTAAAATGTTACATATATCTGATGTACATATAACAAACATATGTACGACTATCACATTAAAACAATATTTTATTGTATAACATCTTCAAAAATATAGCCTGAATATTTTGAGATGCTATAAATAATATACAAATATCTTCGTTTTGAGTCTGATGTTAGATTACATAGAAATGTAAGGACACATAGATGTATGTAGGGGAAAAAATTCCAAACATAGATCAGATAGAATAATTGATATGAAATTGTTGAGAGCTAATCTGAACTAAACTCAAGCAAAAGACTATCTTTCTATACTTTTCACTATAGTATTATCTTATGCAGCACAGAAAGGGTATACATTTTCTATAGGATTACAAAAACACTTAGTTAAAACTGTCACATCAATTAAACATCAACTCAGTGTTACCTACAATCAGTGGCTTCGCTAGGTTTTCTTGGCCCCCTGTACAGCACATTTCAATGGGTCAATATCCCTCAATAGGAATTGTGGACTGTCGTCCCCCTCAGTGGGGGGTGGAGGAGGAAGAGAGGATGTTGCACTCTGTCCCGCTGTTCCCCCACTAGCAACGCCTCTGCCTTCAATATGTACAAAAACTGCGTGGAGACACTTTAAAATTCATGCTTTTTAAGAAACTGGTGCAAAACACTAAATGTCCATGCAATGAAATAAAAGACAAGAGTGGCTCAACACTCAACGACCAAACAATCTCAACAGTCTCAAACATCTGCCTTTTGATGGGCAACTCTCACAACATCTAAAATTCAGATTATGTTTCTATATAATGTGGCAACATGAACTTGTGCTCATATGGCATTTATTCTCTTGGCACGGGTTAAAACACTGGAACGTCAAATAGCTGTTTAGAATTCAAGGAATCATAGAGAGATGTCTCAAATTAATTAATCATATTAGGGGTGGAATTCTATTGATATCTTTGTTTAGTTTTGTCAAATACAGGATGTTTAAAAGAATCATCAAACGAATAAACAAATTAAAAAATAAAAAAGGCCAAAATTAGAATCCTGTGATCCAAGATCACACACAGGGAAGAAGTGTGCTCGTCTGAATGTATCATTCTTTTGAAAGAATCTTTTGTCTGAATCTCTGATTGGCATAGTGAGGTATGTGGAATGTGCATATTGATTGGTCAGTCTGACAGGAAGTGATAGAAAGTTGGCCTATGAGTGTTTTGCAGCATGGTGGGGCTAAGAAACAGTCATTTGTAATATGAGGGAACGATGCTGTCAGAGATGAATAAGAGGACAGAACATCCAGAGGTAGCATATCAGATCAGCTCAGTTGTAAACTCCTTCTCTTTATTATGCTTTAACCCTTTAATTGTAATACTACTTGGCTTCATTGTTACTGTAATTTAGATCTGATTTTCAAAAGCCCAATATAAAAACTGCTTTAAAACAGTTATAATAGCCTTGGGGTAATGTCTCTCTGAGGTAAGAAATTCTGTTAATTGCAAAAAAAAAAAAAAGAAATTAGTTGACATTATTAGTAAAAGAAATGAAGGCATTAAGTATTTATAACTGTGTATATCTACTTGGATTATAAAAACAGGTAAACAGTTCTCTGCAGCAGGCTAACTGGGCCTTAATACAAATGATCTCTGTGTGCATTAGCAATGTTATTTTTTTATTATTTTCCCTGACAAAATTTTTCCTGGAAAAAACAAATAGTATATATTTTATATGCCTGAGTATACCTCTATATCTTACCAGTGGAATGAAAAATAGGCTAAATGTATACCGTTTGTGGGTAAAGGCATTTAACTACTTTAGATGGGGTGTGTGCTCTCAACATACTGGACATACTAATAATGCCAGTCCAGGTTTAGCACACACCACACTGAATTATATAAAAATACTCATGTTATTTTAAAAGATGCACTGAAGCCATCAGCTGTATGTTCACTGTATGACTGACAGTGTTCAGGCGTTGTTTTGGTTGTACAACATAAATAGACAATTTGTGCTTTATAATGAACTGAACATAAGGCATGCATTGCATATTTCAGTACTTCTGAATGACGCAAAGGGCTCTTGTAAGACCTGAAATAGTAAATATAGAATGTGCCTGAAAGGTTTTTGTGCTATTGTGCCACTGATTCACCAACATACATACGAGAAACACCCTATCATCCGTTTCCTTGACAGAATATAGGAAAAAAAACCCTCTCCAGTGAGCACTGTGATAAAAGGAGCTCCAGAGACTTGTGCTTTACCTTCCATCGGTAGCCTCCATCCCTACTTTTGTATCCTAGCAACACCATATTAGACTTCTGAGAAGTGGTTGTAACATTTGTTCGGACCAAGAGGTGCTACAGTGTTGTGCAACGTAGTTGAGCTGTCTAGTGTAAGGCGAAGGAACTAGAGACGATGGCTCTGCAAGAAGCTATGTTATCTGTCTGTTCTCCCTCAATTTTCACCCCTTTTCAAAATACATATGTTTGGAAGTTTATGTATATATTTAGCATCACAAATAATTTATGTAACTGCCTCAATAACATTATGTCAGCTGCATATGTGAGCTTTTGGCCTCATTTTCGTGAGTTACATGAGACAGTATGATATTGTTAAACATGTTAGAAAATAATAGAAACCATAGAAATAAACTACAAAACCCATTTGTTCTATGTTCATGAATATAGGTTGCTTTTTTCTCTCTCTTTTGGGGTTCCGGGGTCTGTGTGCTTGCATTAATCATTTTTCCAAGGTTCTTCCTCAACGAGTGTGTTCTCCGCAGTTGAGCCGTTTGTGGCTGCCAAGGTTACCTGAAAGAGTTATCAACAAATTTGAGGTCATATCCATGTGAATCTTCAACGGTAATTGTAAGATCTCTCTGGAGCTCCGGAGCAAAGAATTCTGAGACTTTTAGCACAAGTACAAATATAGCAGAAAAAATATTTTGATTTAAAAAAATTTAAATTAGGATGGATGGCTGTTTGAACCTTTCAGAACCTTCTAAAAGTGATCCCAAAAGCGGAACAATTTTGTATTGTTCCTTTGTGTCGTTACCATTATTGTTGTGGTGTGGACTGCACTATATGTTTGTTGTCATGATGTATAATAATGTTTCAAGGTCAAAGCATCCACTCCGTTTCAACTGAGAATACTTTTAAAAACTACAAACAGTCTCCAGTTACAGCGTCCCAGACACCAATATTTTAACAATTCAGAAAAGATCAATCACAAGTGAGATTTCGTTTGGGAGATGTTGGTTAAGACCATGATTTTTTGGAAATATTACACAGCACACCATGTGCATACAGTATATTAGCACTGTATGTTGTTTGCCTTTGTGATCTGAAAGTGAGTTTGGTCCCAGAAAAGGCATGTCACCAGGTTTAACAGCCAGATTCTCTTAGAGAGTTAACTTGTTATAGTTATTTTTACAGGTATCATTCTTGATGTGGATGATTAAAGTTTACACTAAACAAATTCACAATCTAACTGCCAGTGCTGATGTCATAATGAATGCCTGTTATCATAGTTTACTCTGGCACTCTTCTGCGTTTGACCATTTAATTCAGGAAATTTGAATCCAGTTGTTTAATTGTTACTATGAAACATTGCATAGTGATGAATACTTTTGTTTCTGTCATTTAGAATTCTGTGCTCCAAGATATATAGACCTTGACACTAAAGCCATTTGACCATTTACCTGTATGAGATTTTTCAGTGACAAATACACAGACTGCTCTATAACATTCGACTCAAAATAAATAAATAAATAAAAATAGCAAGGTACAACAATAGGACAAGCATTAATGAGTGGTTACTTTGCAAGGCTTCTACAATGGATTGCATTTTCAGATAAAATGTGTTAGTTTTTGTTAAATTATTGTTTGCATCCAGAGCATGCAAGAACAACAGACAGTAGAAAACAGAAGCAGATTTTCTAGTCTAGTCTAGTCTATTTTGCATCAAGGTAAAACACAACAAAAACATGAACCATATGGGTCTAACTGTCTGTTTTGTAAAATTTTCAAAACTAAAAGATGAAGATGTGTCTACTCAGGAGGACGGATCTTCTCTTTCATTCTTAACTCCCATAAATGTTTGTTTAGTCTCAGGCAATGCTTAATTGCTGATGTTCTCAAACTTGATTATCAGTTAATTTATGTAAACTTAACTTAATAATTACTTAAACTGAATCACTCAATAAATCATCAGTATCATAAATACATCAGAGTTGAATAAAGCCTGCTTTCCACCATCAGGCGAAGGGTAATTGTTCCCAAACCATGCACCAAGATGGCTCCCAGTTGCCACAGTTTCTTTTTTTTAAGATTAGGATGCATGTTACTTTGGTGACGCAAGAGTTGGTGACGGTATGATACTGTGAATAAACCCTGGAGCATTTGGGCACTTTTTTGATGATCTAAATGCAAAGTGTAAAGCGCACGGCGCAGCTGCACTCAGGGTGTGTCCAAATCCACTTTTGCTATTTTAACGACAGAAAAAAGGTTGGCGCACCCTACTCATTACTCTTAATGAGTAATGGGTGCTTTTTGGGCGTAACGAGCAATAAACCAATCAGAGTCTTATCTTCCATTCCCTTTAAGAGCCAGTTGGGCTTTGCCATGACAGATTTGCTATTTACAAGCAGAATTTGGCAAGCGCAAAGACAGAATGCGTCTCCGAGATGAAACGGAGCAAATAGATAGCCTAGTTCTGATACATGCGATGACTATCCATTATGACATGTAGCCATTTTTATATTTAATTAGCCTACAAAAAATTCTTATGCATTGCAATCCTTTAACTTTTTATATTTGGCATGTTTGTGTTCTGCTGTGCTTCCCTGTGTTTAATAAGCAGCGTGTACGCGTGTTGCTGACGCGCCTATACTAACACGCTCTTTAAATAAAGAAAAAACATTGCTCCAGACTTTAAACCAGGTCTGAGCTGGTCTATGGCGCAGTCTATGTTCAGCTCCTTAAAATAGCAATGCGCCAGCAAGTGCGCCTGAACACACCTCTTTTTTAGACCAGCACGCCCATGGACGCAAAAATGAGCGCAAATGCATTTGCTAATTAAACGACGTGGCGCTGGACGGGAAAGTGTGAATGGCACTGGACTGAAAGCCAGCAAACACACTTGCGCTGCACCTTGCATCGCATTGCGCCGGGGGTATGATAGGGCCCTTTATGTAGTATGGGATGATCATGTAGAAAGGGAAAGGTTCCCATAGTAGCTAAAAAAGGAAACAATATCATATTATATGTTTCAATGTGCTAGCCTCTTGTTGAAAAAAGCTTGTAGAATAATAGTCTACAATACTATAAAAACATTATCACGGATGGTTTGCATTCGCATCATGCTCAAGTGGAACTGCAACTGGAACCATTCCACACCATGCTCTGAATATTCGGCCTGCTGGTGGAAAGGTGCTTTCATAGGTTTAGCTTGTAGTTTATTATTTAAATCATGGATATCAACTGAACTTAAAGTGAACATTATTCACATACTATTTAAAAAACTGGTGTAGGTAAAAGTAAAAATAATAATGAATTATTTGATTTGATATCGATTATGATGCACTGGTGTTCAAAACATAATATTATGTTGTAATATCCTCAAAATATGCTCTATGAAAAGATGCAAAGAAATATAAGTATATGAGTAAATATGCAATTATACATATGCATATGCATATATGCGAACATGCAAAAGATATCAGAAAAGAGACATGCAGGGATGTGTTATGTAGATGTCTCTACCTCCTTAAGCATGACTTGTACCTTGCAATCATCTAATAAGACTGAATTTTGAGCAGCATAGACGCACTGGTTGGAGTTGTTTTCATGATGGTTTTTGAGGTCATCATAGTAGGACTGGGTCTTGGTCATCATCTCTATGTCATCAGACTTTGCATGTTGGGCGTCCAGAGCATCCAGCTCTGCCTTGGACAGATGGTAGACGATGCCAGCCCCATATGAGTCTCCAACCACATTAACTGAGGTACGGAAACGATCCCTGAGAAAAAAACAAACAAAAACAAATGATGATATGCTCTGTTCAGCAGTCACATATTTCCTGAACAACAGCAGGACAATCTTAAACATGACAATAACAGCTTCAGGGAAGGCTTTCATTTAGCATTTACAAGTCCCAGTCTGCATCAAATACGTCGGGATTCAGAATACTCACAGAAGCCAGTCAACAGCCACCAGCAGACTGATGTCTTGAGTAGGAAGTCCAACGGCTGTCAGAATGAGTAACATGGTGACCAATCCAGCACTGGGGATACTCGCTGCCCCAACACTGGCAAGTGTTGCTGTAAGACTACATTTTGGGAACGCAAACACTTATGTTATATTCATATTTACACATAAAGTAGTAGAAAATAGAAGACAATCTTGTCCAGAGCAACTTAAAGTGAAAATAACAGGCTACTGTTTAAAAAGGGCAAAGATATTCTGAATTTTGCCAAACAAGTTACTGAACACCTAAGCTTTGACATTGGGTGGCCTCAAAAGACTGGGCAACAGACAGTCAACTATTTTTAGAACACAAGATATGTGGTACAGTAGGTGGACCTCCAGATTGGGTAATACCGCCATGTGTACCGCTGCCAAAGAGCCGTGGCGTTTGCTGTAAGTCAGTCGTCTGTGTAAAAATCATTCGCGAAACTACCGCCAGGTGGCACCAAAGGACGGATTGTGAACTGAATGTAATAGTACAATGTTGGTTTGTTAATGGAGATGAAAGGAGGAAGTAAAACAACGATAACATTATAATATAACATTGTAACATCCTTAAAAACCATTAGAAAATTTACAGTGAGCTAATTTAAAAACATGGGATAGTCTTAGGCTACAGTCTACTCATCAAAAATTAAAAGAAATATATTTACACAAAGGCTCTTATGCATTCTATTGTTATTAAACAGTCATTACACAGATTAAAAGCTAAATGTTTTCATTTCGGTTCATTCTTGGTTAAAAGAAATCTTCTATGCAGAGCGAAATGAGAACGGTCCAGCATTTAGAAATGATTCTTATTACCCTGTTATTATTCTCGATTTTTCAAACTGCTAACACTTTGCATTTTCAAATTATGTCTTTAATGTGTGACCAAAAATGGAGTATTATCTGTTTCAGCTGTTTGATCGCACTGGTGCCTCACGCCCACATATTCATTTGAAATAGCGCAGTCATTGACTGTGCCATCGGCTCGAGCAGCGGTCCACTTTGGCATGTTTTTGCTCATTATGATTTCCATCTGTACTGAAACACGCGTGAACTACAAAGCCCATTTTACCTAATGAATAATAGTTTCAAGCTTCAAATGGGCAACATCACGATTATGGAAACATTTGGTTTTGTATCAAAAGAGAAATTCTTGTTCTGTTCTGATAAATTTGTTTAATTTAAAGGATTTGTTGTAAAATGAAGGGAACTAAAAACATCCTGTTGGTACATTAGCCTATAACATTATTAGGCCTGCCGTTATAATTTGCTGAATGTAATAAAATGCAACTTATACATGACTTATATTTATTTTCCTCTCACAAACTTAATTTATTTTTTGCTCAGCTGTGGATGATTTCAAAATGTTTGATATAAAGGTTGCTGTCCCATTTTATACAGGAATTGTTCATTTAAAACAATTCTAAATAAATTGTTAGTTTTATGCTAACATGCAATCAAGGTCTTCGGATACTATACAAGATACAAGTTCATTTAGGCAATTTAACATCCACTGTGATCCATCTTACCATTTCAACTTATAAACTCCTTGAGATTTTAAAGTAAGTTTAATAGAATTGAAATTCAAGTTGAATCTAGTATAAAAAAATTTTAATTGGTTAAATTATTTCTATGAATTAATAAATGTTATTATGACTTTTTCATCATATCATTTTTTACGACCTGTATTCGTTTTCCGAAACCAGGCACCCACTTTTTTCTTTTTAAAATCTATTATTCACTCGCATATCTCCCACAACAGAGGATTATTATTATTGATATATATATATATATATATATATATATATATATATATATATATATATATATATATAATTTTTTTTTTGAGCAAGGTGCCACTGTCAGGGAGTCAAAAGATAATTACATCCTCATTAGAGTTGCCAGTTAACTTCAGAAATGGAAAATAAGGGCTAATTGAGATTCTTTCTTTCATTCTTTATTTATAATGTTTCATCTTGTAGAAAATAAGTGTTTATTCTTTAAGAAAATAAGGTAAAGAATAAGGGATGATCCAAATATTTGTAATGATAATATATTTTTAATAGTATAGGCCTATATCTGCCTGCAGTTACAAAGTTATCATATTTGTTTTACTTCACACATTTATGTAGGCTACGATTATTCTAAAAAAAAAATAAAAAAAAAAATAAACAATGTCATAAAAAAATGCCATCGGCATGAGTAAATTTTACCATTATAGAATTGGGGTAGTAATTTAGGAAGTGAAAATACTTTGAAATTACAAATGGCATGGGATTTTAAAGCATAACAACTGAAGGTCTATGAAACGTTAGTCAATAAAGCATTTTTTTTTAAAACAATGACACTTAAGTTTTCAACTAAAATATTATTTCAACCATATAGCCTGTGAATAAACAAAATGCATACTTTTCAATGAAAGAACACTTATAGAGTGTAGGTTGCTTCTGGTGTTTGGATTTGTACTTCAATATAATGAGGTCCTAGTTTAAGAATAGCCTACAGTAGTTTTATGTTTATTTTTTTTTTAAACTCTCTATTTAACAATTTAAAATGCACAACCCAGAAGCCACAATATCTGCAGAGAAGGGTTGGCCATTCTCAAAACATAAAATATAAATTTTAAAATTCAATGTTAAGGCATCTCTCCATTACGGACCGTTTGAAATTTATGCAAACATGTATAAAATGCTTTAAAAACGAGATCTCGAGGGTTTTTGATAGGTCTGCCCCCATGTAAGATTTTTCTAGTTGCTAGTCGTTCATTTGCCATTATTCAACTAATCGCAGGTTTATATTAAATTTACATCTATAACCCATAATGAGCCTTAATATATTCTGCAATCAAGCACATGCATTAAGTTTGCCCCAAAGCACATGCAGAAGTAGCTTAGTAATTGTGAAAAAGGACATTTGTTTATTATTAATAAACAAATGTTTTCTTGATGGCTGCAAGATGAAATTCACAATGCTGCCTCTCTCTACATGGACGTGCCTTTAGAGAGAAATGCAACCTTCACAGATTACATAATGCTTTCTTTTTTAATTGTTTAGTTTAAAAGTAGACATTTCAAGCTTTCTGTAGATATATTTCTCATGTATGTGAGACACCACAATTTTAAGTTGTATTTCATTATCAGAAAACAAATTCAAGTGATCGAGAGGGCGCCTCCCTGTCATGCTTGCGCATTAATAATTTTCACACTTGAATATGAATAGTAATTCACATTTTGCATATGCATTACAAAGTAAATAATTTTTTACATGCACTTATCTAAAATAAAACCAAACAAGATTTGTAATGAAGATAAAATATGTAGACAAATAAGAATAAATGCTGCACGTGCACTCAGCATCAAGTGTGCCGTGCAAATCTTGTACACTGATATTTTACACACCTGCATTTAAAAGCGGTTGCAATTTATTTATTTATTTTATTATTATATATGAAAGCAAGTAAAGAAGGCTCCCTTTAACATCACCGAACAAGAACAAGATACAATAACTATAAGGACCTTCTCTAATCAGAAACCGTGGGTGGACAGTTTAATCCGTGCAGCAGTAAACAAACGAACTGCTGCTTACAACGCCGGTCTTGTGACGGGAAACATGAGCGAGTACAAAGCATCGTGCTATGCTCTCCGACGTACAGTAAGAGCCACCAAACACAGATACAGGGAACGTATAGAGTCACATTTCCAGCTAAATGACTCCCAACGCATGTGGCAAGGACTAAGGACCATCTGTGCCTTTGGAAACAAATCCTCTGCAGAGGTGAGAGCAGATCCGTCGCTGGCTGACGAGCTAAACACTTTCTACGTCTGCTTTGAAAGCAATCTAAGCAGTGTGAGTCTGCCGATCAGCGCGTCAGGAAGCAGCAGTCAGAGCAGCGATCATCATGTGATCACCGTGTCGGAGGACGAGGTTCGGAGGGCACTAAAGTGAGTGAACCTCATGGCCAGAAATCCCATCAGGTCTGGCTGGTTTCGTGTTCTGCGGTCCTGCGTTGATCAGCTCGCTGGTTTGTTTACATCCATTTTTAATGAGTCTCTTGCTACATCGGTGGTTCCCACCTCATTCAAAAAATCGGTCATCATCCCTGTGGCTAAGAACAATAAATCCTCTTGTCTTCATGAAGGTATTCGAGGGACTGGTTAAAAACATCATCTGCTCCTCCATCCCGGATACTATAGACCCTCTTCAGTTTGCCTATCGCCCAAACAGATCTACTGATGATGCAATCTCTCACATCCGGCACTCTTCTCTCACACACATTGACAGCAATAACGGGAACTATGTAAGGCTGGTATTTATCGACTATAGCTCAGCTTTTAATACTATAGTCCCCTTAAAGCTGGCTTCCAAACTCATGGACCACGGCCTGAATTCTTCACTCTGCAACTGGATTCTTGATTTCCTCACTGGAAGGCCTCAAGTGGTGAAACTAGGCCAGTACACCTCCAATTCCATCACCCTGAACATAGGAGCCCCACAGGGCTGTATCCTGAGTCCCCTGCTCTACTCTCTCTACACAGATGACTGCGTGTCTTCGCACAGCTCCACATCTATTATCAAATTTGCTGATGATATTGTGGTTCTGGGCCTCATTCACAACAATAATGAGACTACATACTTGAATGAGGTAGAGAAATTAACATCATGGTGCCAGGAAAACTGTCTCTCTCAATGTGAGTAAAACTAAAGAGCTGATTGTGGACTTCAGGAAGAGACAGCAGCAGCACTATACACCTCTTATGATCAGCAGGACTCCTGTGGAGAGGGTGAGCAGCTTCAAGTACCTTGGTGTAAACCTCTCCAAGGACCTGACTTGGACTACTCACATTCAAACACAGGTTAATAAAGCCAGGCAAAGACTGTACCATCTGCGACAGCTGAGGAAATTCAGGGTCTCTCCAGCAATCCTTAAAACTTTCTATTCAGGGGCTATAGAAAGTGTATTGACTCAGTGTATCTCAGTGTGGTATGGGAACAGCTCCAGTCAAGACTGCAAAGCCCTGCAGAGAGTTGTGCGCTTAGCTGAGCGCATCTCCGGGTCTGCTCTCCCCTCTCTGCAGGACATCTACCTCAAACACTGCAGAAGCACAGCTGTTAAAATCTATATTTAATTCTACAATATACATATTTTTTGTATTTTATTCTTATATTTGTATTGTTTACTTTTATTTCATTCTTTCATAGCTATATTTATGTATATTTTCATCTGTGCTGTATTCTTTAATAATTGCACTGTCCATGGAGCTGACCTGACTCATTCCACTGCTGGTTATATATGCTCTATATAAATGTGACGAATAAAAATCTTGAAACTTGAATCACTGAAGTTGTCAATTAATGAAGCTTTTTTTTTTTTTACATTGTGTGCATTTTGTTGATTATAATGAGAGAACTTGAGTTTAAACGTGAGGACATTTTATTAATCAGTCCAATCTTTAGAGTTTCACTGATTTAGATAAATCGTGCAGGTTTAATTTATTCATTTCTTGTTTTGCTAATATAAAAGAAAATAATTTATGCTTGACTTCAAGAAGCATTTATTTGTCATTTGCATAGTTATTTGCATAGTTAACTCTTGACTCTTGCCTGGTGGTGGTTGAGGAGAGATCCCTGATATGATTTTAAAGCGCATTGGGTGTACAGCAATACACAATAATTTGGGTGTACAGCAATACACAATAATCTGCTATATAAATCCCTCATTAATTCAATCCACACTGACTTTTGCTTGCTATCCCCAAGTGGATATTAAATTATGTTGTGGGATAATGAAATATATTCTAAATAAACTAACATAAAATTATATACATTTATTTTGTCCTCACATTCTTTCTTGTAACTCCTCCCCCTCAGTGACACAAGCTGACTTAACGCTCATTATGCAGCTCATTATGCAGGCCTTTGTCTTCTCAGGTGTAAATCACAATGATATTCATGATAGTTGACGCCTACTCGCATATGACTTTTACCAACAAAAAGTGTCTTAAAAATTTAAATCAATATATTGTTTTCTGTAAGTGAGTAAACAAGATGATTTTCACATAATTTAGAAAGAAAAATTCTAGGCAATAAGCTCCAGTTCTCAAAAGTCCTGGGAACCAATGTTCTTTATGTGTTTTATTGCCTTATTCAAGTGATTTAACATTTTTACTTTAGGGCTGCAACTAACGATTATTTTGATAATCAATTAATCTGTCGATTATTTTTACGATTAATCGATTAATCAGTTTATGTACTTATATTTTAGTTGTTTCCATTTTTTTCCCCAAGTAAATTATTAATAAATGGTCTTTATCCTTCAGCATAGATTTTTAAGAGATTTTAACCATTTTGCACTGTCATATCCTCATCAAAAATATACCTGGAGTTGTTTTATTGTGTTAGTAATCCTTTGTCGAACTCTTCTGCAATCAGAACACTGACCCATACTCTACCAAATTTCACAAGGAGATTTAAAATAATGTTTTCACCATGGCAGTCCTTAGACCTCCTAAAGTAGTTTAACATCCCGAACAAAGCTTATTAAGGAATCTTTCAGAACATATTTTCACGAAGAATAAGGATAAAACAGAATAAAATTGCAGTGCATTGTATTTTATTATTTACTGGGAAACAGCTTTATAGCTTATGCTGTGAAATTGTAAACAATCCTTCAAAAAAAAGTGCCAATGGCATGAAACCTGAATGGAACTCACAATTTAAAGTAAAATCCATCAGAAGGTTGTCCAGAAAAAAAATTGGACACACACAAAAAACCTGCTGTGTGAAAAAGAGCAGTGAATACTTAGAAAAAAAAAAAAGTACATTTCAAATATCTTTAAACATTTACATCTCTCATTCAGTCATAATTAGGTTGCAAGACTGAATTTTGAACTGGTAAACGACAAACCGATCACAGAACATGTTTGTAAAGCTTTAAATGTTAACTGTTAAAAAGCAATGTTATCAGCTTTTACGACTAAACATTTGCAAACAACATTGTACTGGAGAATCTGCACAAATGAAAGTCTTAGGGGCCGTTCTCAAATCGCACCTAAAAACGCGTGGAAAACGCTAGGCGCACCGCTTTCTCCTCCTTTCCAAAGCGCTCGTGCAGAAGCGCCCCTGAGGCATCTGCCTTTGCTAAGCAACCATGACGTGCTCTCTCCTTGAAGACGCGGAAATTTCAGCAAAGGATAAATGGATTTGCAGCTCAAAAAATCGCTTGCAGTAGCTCTGCTACTAAATTTATTTCAAAATGGAAATCCATATACAACTATGATCAGCTGTTCCTTTCATCTTGACTGAGCTTTTAACGTTGTTACGGGAAAGGATGAAGCTGATTGGTTAGTTCTTGTCACATGACCCGCGGTGCGCTTGTGGCATTCTGAAACGTTGAAATGTTTTTACTCGATGCGGTGCGGTTTTGGAAATAACGAACTTGAGCGCGCAAAAGACGTGATATGTGAACGTCCCCTTAAACAGTTCAGTAGTGCAGAGTTTACAGGTTACTCTTCTTTTTTAAAGGCTCAAAGTAAAGTACTCCCACATCACACTTGAATGCTGCAGAGACGCTGTTCGGGAAGCACGTGACATAAAACGAGGCCAGCTATTGGCTATTCGCTACTTCTCCTGCTGTACTGGCTGAGTAAAACCTCCGGTGGCTCATTACTGCCACACTTTGGTCACCGCAGATTTGAAATATGCACGAAATGAGCCGCTTACGACGAATAAAATTATATAAATTATATAAAATTATTTAGCAACGAATCGATGACTAAATTAGTTGACAACTATTTTGATAATCGATTTTAATCGATTAAATCGATTCGTTGTTTCAGCTCTATTTTACTTATAATATTTTTTTTCTCAAAAATACAAACATGTACATACATGCATTTCACATATTATTATAGCCCACTTTGTGCTGATTACAGTGAGATTAGACTTTACCCATTTAGATATTTATAAGAAACTGAAAAAAGTACAAATGTCAGGGCATGACAAAACTACCCCAGAAATACCCTTAGACTCCAGAGGGTTGAAAGCCTGTTTCACCCTCACTGATTGGAGTGTTTTTGAAGTACACAGGTATTAGGGACACTTACTATAAAGTGGGACCAAAAAAGGTCTATGGTTGGTCATAATTACCTACAAAAAAAAAGAAAAAAAAGAAAACAGAAAAATATGGTTAATATAAGATTTACAGCTCCACCTTTCTGTAACATTTAGAAACCAATATGGTGGCATGGTCGGATGCAGTGGCTTCTCCAGGTCCCAAGTCTGTCTGCTGCTGAAGCTGAAACCAGAGACCGCAGCCTCGTCTACTAACGCAACCTGCACAAAATGGCAATGTCGGCGGTGTGATAAAGGGCAGAAGCATGTCAAGTGTGGAGGCACATGAGCTAGGCTAAGGGCTAACCCCAATAGACAACAATTCCATCACTCATGCTCTCAAACGTTCGCTCTCTGGAAAATAAACTGGATGTAATTCAACTCAGTCTGTCTACACAGCATGAGACAAGGGATTGTTGTGTGTTTGTTTTCACTGAAACATGGCTAAACGACAATATCATGGACTCCACTATTCACCTGCAAGGTTCAACCTGCTTCCAAGCAGACAGAGATACAACCCTGTCTGGTAAGACTCATGGCGGTGCCTTGTATGTGTATGTCAACAAAGAGTGGTGTAACGATGCTGTGGTAGTGACAAAATGCTGTTCATCACTGGTGAAGCTTATATTTGTGAAGTGTTGACCATTCTATCTGCCACAGGAGTTCACGGCCATTGTTACTGTCGCAGTTTACATTCCCCCGTGTGCAAATGCCAAGGATACGCTATACAAGCTGTACAGCGCCATCAGCGAACAACAAACAAATAACCTTAATGGATTTTTCGTAATACCCAGTGACTTCAACCACGCAAACCTAAAGGCAGTTTTGCCAAAGTTCTACAAACATGTGAACTTTGCAACAAGAAAAAAAAACACACTGGACTTTGTCTACACAACAGAAAAGAATGCATACAAGGCTGTACTCCGCCCCCACCTTGGGTACTCGGATCACATCTCTATTACGCTAATTCCGGCATATAGACCACTTCTGAAACTCACCAAATCGGTTAAAAAAACTCATTACAATTTGGCCAGATGATTCTACCTCAACATTACAGGACTGCTTTCAGTGCACAAACTGGAACATGTTTAAAGAGGCAGCAACCTACAACAACCACACAGACCTGGAGGAGTACACTGAAACAGTGACTGCTTATACAAAAAGTGCATTGATGATGCAACAGTCACCAAGACCATCACCACAAAAACAGGTTCAAAACAGAAAGAGTCAATCTGCCTGGTGGCATCAAAAATGCAAAACTGTCATATGCTCAAAAAAATCAACAATCACTTCAAAGACACATCCCTCCTGCACTCAACCACTTTTATTCATGATTTGACATTTAGAATGTGCACACCTGTACAAAAACTGCCCATAGCTCCAAACGACCAGGCGCTCTGTCTGTCTCCAGCTGACATAAGGAAGACCCTATCTAGGATTAACCCATGCAAGGCTGCGGGTCCAGACAACATACCTGACCATGTACTGAGAGAATGTGCTTCACAGCTGACAGATGTCCTAACAGATATCTTCAATACCTCGCTGAGCCAGGCAGTCATCCCCACATATCTCAAATCCACAGCAATCCTACTGGTACCAAAGAAATCACCTGTGTCCTGTCTAAACTATTACCGTCCGTTTGAGAGGTTAGTCATGCACAACATCAAAACCAGCCTCCCAAACACACTCAATCCGCTCCTGTTTGTATACTGTCCAAACCACTCAACAGACAATGCAATATCCTCAACTCTCCACCTGGCTGTTTTCCACCTAGAGAATAGGGACTTCTATGTCAGAATGCTGTTCATCGAATTCAATTTAGCATTCAACACAACAGCTCATTAATAAACTAAACCTGCTGGGCCTAAATACCCCTCTTTGTTATTGGATCACTAGTACTACCACACTGAGTACAGTGAAAGTGAAAGTGACGTGACATACAGCCAAGTATGGTGACCCATACTCAGAATTCATGCTCTGCATTTAACCCATCCAAAGTGCACACACACACAGTGAACACACACCTTGAGCAGTCGGCAGCCATTTATGCTGCGGCACCTGGGAAGCAATTGGGGGTTCGGTGCCTTGCTCAAGGGCACCTCAGTCGTGGTATTGCCAGCCTGAGACTCGAACCCACAACCTTAGAGGTTAGGAGTCAAATTGTCTAATCATTAAGCCACAACTTCCCCAAAAGTCCCACAGGTGCCCCACAAGGCTATGTGCTCAGTCCACTGCTCTTCACACTGCTGACCCACATCTGCACAACCAAGTTCAGCTCCAACCACATCATCAAGGATGCAAATGGCACAACTGTGGTAGGTCACTGACCATCAACAGCTTGACTGTGGGGAGAGTCAGCAGCACTAAATTCATGGGGGTGTACATCACAGAGGATCTCACCTGGACCACCAACACCATGTCACTCTCCAAGAAGGCACAACAGCGCCTACACTTTCTCCGCCGGCTGAAAAGAGCAAGTCTCCTTCCAACCATCCTCACTACATTCTACAGGGAAACCACTGAGAATGTGCTGACCAGCTGCATCACTGTCTGATATGGGAACTGTAGTGCAGCAGACCGCAAGGCCCTCCAGCAGACAGTGAACACAGCTGCAAAGATCAGCGGTGCCCCTCTCCCCTCCATCCTGAATATTTTCCTTATACGATGCTCCAGAAAAGCCAATAGTATTGTGAAGGACCTCACCCATCCCTCCCACAGTCTCTTCCAGAGACATCAGAGCTCGCTCTTCCAGACTGCTCAACAGCTTTTTCCCCCAGGCTATGAGAGACCTGGACTCAAATCACCCCGCCCTCCTCTGAAACCCCACACAAACCCACTACCTCCTGAAACATAGACCATATCACCCCTCCAAACACCCCCCAACTTTACCACATCACAGAAAAACTGTCTGAAACTCTTTTTTTCCATGTGCAATTCGAAGTGTGCTACTCGCAGGTGAGTGGGCCTGTACAAACCACCTGTGGTAACAAGGCACCTGTAGTAGGCAAACATTTATATATAGTATATTTAGAGTCAAAATCTGTCAGTAGGTTAGTTGTGTATAGGTTTATACTGTTTTACTAAATTGTTGTATGTCTGTATTTATGTCCCACCATGGTCCTCTGAAGCACAACATTTTGTTCCACTGTATGTCTACACATGTAGCGGAATGACAATAAAGCTTAACTTGACTTGATTAAATTGGTGCACAGCAAACTAATTAATTAGGTAGATGTTAGTTCATAATATATATTTTTGAAAATATTCTGTCTTACCTGACAGTGATGATTTGACCGGGATCTAAATCTATTCCGTTCATCTGGGCAATGAAAATGGCAGCTACAGCCTCATAGAGGGCTGTTCCGTCCATGTTAATTGTTGCTCCAACAGGAAGCACGAAACGTGTAACTCTCTTGTCAATACCAAGGTTTTCCTCAAGACAACGGAACGTTACTGGCAGAGTGCCAGCACTAGAAGAAGAAAAGGAAAACATAATTATAATTCAGATAATGAATTATGCTTGTGGTTATGTTGTAATTTTCTCCAATAATAGTAATTCTATACAGTGGGCATAGAAAGGAATCACCCCCCTTTTAAAATAATCACATTCACATTTTGAATTGAAGATGGACACAGTTTTTGTTTTATCCAGCTGTCTTCAACTTATAACATTTAAGTGAAAAATAAAACACCAATGTGTCAAAAAAAAAAAAAAAAATGAATCACTGAAAAAAGGATCACCTTCTCAATGGCACACAGAACCATTTGATTTTCAGCTGTGCTCATTTTGAGGGGAGCACTGGGGAGGAATGCTCTGGGTCCGGGCTAAATGAACCGGACAGGGGAGTACACTGGGTTCGGGAGGAATTACCAAGCTCCAGGCCCTCTCCCCCGACAGTATGGCAAATACGCATACCATTGCTTTATTATCTGTAAGGCGAACTCATGAAAGAATGGTCATTGTGTGCATGTGACAAAAATATCACAGATTCTCAAAAAGAATGTGGCTTGTATGGGGGGGCTGAAGAAACAAAGGCCACATGCAGTCACCACTGAGCTTTGCCAAAACACACCTTGAAGACTCTGAGGCAGATGAGACTTCAAATTTAATTATTTGGCCTCAACACCAAATTATATATCTGACAGAAATCCAATACAACTAATAAATAAATAAATATTACAATTTTAAATACAATTTTATAAATAAAAATCAATTAAACTGAAAAATATAAAAAATTAAATATATATAAAAAACATAATAGTAGTGTTGCAAACACACTAGCAAACAGCAACATTTGTGTTTTGTATAAATGACACAGAACATCTAAAGAGCATTGTAATTTCAAACTTACATTGCAGTCTGTTCATTATTAAACAGTCAACCAAACATATACAAGGTTACACTAGTCAGTTTAAATAGACCACAGTACACCAGTACCACTGGTCCACTATGCTGTTATGCCAAGGACGTTTTTGCTCATGTGAAGAGGATGATCTTTTCTGTCTTCTTTACATAAAAAAAAACGATTATAGTTTAACATTCAGATACATTGTGAATATGGAAACATTTGGATATGTGCGAGACGAGACGTGAGCAATAACCTTTAAATAAATTGAATATTTTGCAGAACAGGATCAAACAAATGATGTACTGGTCGTAATACTTGCATAAAATGTTTGATGTGAAAAAAGCGGTTCACTGACTGCGCAGCACAGCCACAAGCGCCACAGTTTTATTTTATTTTTAATACATCATTTGAAAACATTGCAATTGCATTTTAAAATACAAAAAATGAGCACCACAAAACCATTTAAAGAGGCGCATTCAGCGGTCTCCTTGACGGTAAAAATGTATCTAAAATGATGTAAAGTAAAATGATCTCAAACGTATGGCGCGCTCTCTTCATTTTATCAAATGATCATAATCACATCCATTCATTTTACAGTCCTGCTACTAGCATTTTATTCAAACTAAAACCCCTTTAATTCAGGTGAGAAAGCTTTTTTTCCAAGTGGCTTTTGCACATAATAATACCACTGCAGACGCATTTTGCAGCATAAAGGTTATTAATTGATCGTTAATTTAAATGACGATCGATCATGGAAATTATAGAATATTGACTTCCCTAAATGCAAATGAGTTGGATGGAAACCTATTGTCTGCATCAAACCATGCTTCCGAACAAATGTCATTTACCGTTCTGGGCAGCTCCAGGAAAGCTATCTCTCCGAGCACGGTGCTGTCTGTGAACGGGGCGGAGTAGCGCTGTAGTGTGTAGTGTAGTGATATATCGGTCGACCTCTAATCCAAGTACGTTAAAGGATTTTTAGGCTGCATTAATTAGGTAAACCGGAACCGGGAACACTTCCCATAACACCCGATGTACTTGCTTCATCATTAGAAGAATGACATCTACGCTAATATTAGTCTGATTCTCTCTTATTCCGAGGTCACCATAAACACCAGATCCAGTCTGTATCCAGATCAGAGGGTCACTGCAGTCACCCGGAGCCTCTGGCTTGCTTAGTTGGGGTCACGTCATTTACAGCGATATCGTTGACTTGATTGCAAATGATTGCACAGAGACAATTTAAACTGAACAGAGATGACATCACTGAATCCAATGATGAACTGCCTTTAACTGTCATTTTGCATTATTGACACACTGTTTTCCTAATGAATGTTGTTCAGTTGCTTTGACGCAATGTATTGTGTTTAAAGCGCTATATAAATAAAGGTGACGACTTTAATTTAGTGGGAAAACAAGTCAAAACACGCTTACAATAGCTGGATCTGGCAACACAGAGGCTGCGTCTCGCGCTCTAGTTCACAACAGTCTGAAGAGTCGTTCACTTCGGAAGCGTCTCGCAGCGATCATTTTCATACCACGGATGCTAAACATTCTGAATTATACATGCAGACATTCATATGAGGAGTGTAGCCGCAAATTAGTCAATCAGAGAACAAATTTTATTTTCAAACATGAAACATTTACAGAGATCCAGACCTCGGTGACTTCATAGTTGGCTACGGCCATTATGGACAGTATACCGTACATACATTTTCAATGGATGGAGAAGGCTCTCGGACTAAATCTAAATATCTTAAACTGTGTTCCGAAGATGAACAGAGTTCTTACGGATTTGGAATGACATGAGGGTCAGTAATTAATGACATAATAAATTTTTTTGGATGAACTAACCCTTTAAAAGAACTATATAAATAAAGGTGACGTGACTTGACTTGACTTGACAAGTCAGGATAGAAGGACAAATGGATGGGGCAAAATACCATGAAATTCTGGAGAAAAATCTGCCGCCCTCTGCCAGAAAGTTGTGAGTTGGAAGAAGGTTTACGTTCTTACATGACAATGAGCCAAAGCACACAGCAGAACTGAGAACTCAGCAGTTGAAGGAGAAAAAGGTGAATGTCCTTGCATGTGTCCTAGTCAGAGCTCAGACTTAAACCCCACTGAAAATCTGTGGAGTGACTTAAAGACCGCAGTCCACAAATGCGCACCATCAGATTGAACTGAACTTAAGCAGTTCTACAAAGAAGAGTGAGCAAATAATGCAAAGTCTAGATGTGCAAAGCTAGTAGAGACAAATCCCAGCAGACTAAAGGCTGTAATTAGAGCAAAAGGTTCTACAACAAAATACTGACACAAGGGAGTGATCCTTTTTCCAACTCAGTAATTCAGTTTTTTTTTTTTTTTTTGACATGTTGGTGTCCTATCTTTCACTCGAATGTCACAAGTTACACTGAGTAAAAACAGATGGATGAGACAAAAAACTGTGTCCATCTTCTTTTCAGGCTGCTAAGCAACAATATATAATAATTTTAAATGGTTTTAAAGGGTGAACAGACTCTGAAAAATATGGTGACAGGTCAATAACACAAAACCACACTGCTTCTGATGTGTCATGTGACTTAATGTCATGATGACTTGACACAAGTACCAATGAGATATGATGTTATTGATGTGTTGCTATATTTGACTGGGGCTGGAGTTTTGTGAATTAGTTTTATGCTACTCTCAATGTGATACATACTATGTGTATTGTGAAAAGTGTTACTCAAATAAAAAAATCCATCAGGCTTTTAAATATGAAAAGTGAAAAAAAAAGTGACATGACACAGCCAAGTATGGTGACCCATACTCAGATTTCGTGCTCTTCATTTTATCCATCCAAAGTGCACACACACCCAGAGCAGTGGGCAGCCATTTATGCTGCGGTGCATGGGAGCAGTTGGGGGTTCAGTGCCTTGCTCAAGGGCACTTCAGTCATGGTACTGAAGGTGGAGAGAGTGCTGTACTTTCACTCCCCCCACCTACAATTTATGCCAACCCGAGACTCAAACTCACAACCTTTGGATTATCCCAAAGAGATTTGATCCCAAATCTCTAAGCATTTGGCCATGACTTGATGTCCTGAAGGCTTAATATTACTTTTCAATAACATTTACATACAAATGTATGGCTTAAAAGAATTCATATATAATTTATGCCATGCAGTGTAATTTCATACCTAGAGGCTGTGCCCAGAGCTGTAATCCAAGCCTGGAAGATACCCATGAAGAAAGAGAAGGGGTTTTTCCGTACAATTGCAAAGTAGATGCATGGCAGGAATATGGCACCATGGATAATCAGACCAATAATAACTGTCACCATGTACATCCCCAGCTGCCTGGCCACCACTTCCAGATCTTTAATAGAGATGATCTTTCCACAGATCAAGCAGGCGATGCCAAAGGGAGAGTACCTATAAAGTCAGTCCATAATGTGAGACCCTCGGTATAAAACGTAACATTACTGGACTTTGTTCTTAGCTAGAGACCATAAAAATTACAACTCACCACATGATCATGATAACTAGTTTCATCACAATCTCATTGAGTATGCTGAAGAAGTCAATCATGAGCCTAGCTTTCTCTCCCATCTTGCCCATACAAACACCAAAGGCAATGAAGAATCCAATTAGCCCTGGAATGAAAGACAAAGATAAATAATCAATCAGTCAATCAACGACAAGGGAAGGAATTCATACAAGGAGTACGGTCACCCTACCCAGCACATTCATTCCACTCTTGAACTGGAGAGACTTCTTGTCTTTGAAAATAGGGGGTGGTTTGGTGGCATTTGACAGATAGTCAGTGCTGTTGGTGTCATCGAAATCAGGCTGAACTTCTACTTTCTTCACAACGGTCTGGATCTGTGAATTCAATCAATCCACATCACCTCAATCAATCCACTAATTTATTACACCAATGTAATGTACACTTTCCACTTTATATCAGATGTCTTTAACTGCAATGCACATTATTAAATTAAACATTTAACATTTCTATAATTTCATGCATTAATTGCACAGAATTCTTTAATTAATTTCACCATTGATAGTAACCTAACATAAATCATATTATAAATATTTCATAATTGAATCACCAAAAGAATGTTTAAATAACATCTATTTTGAGTCATATTTTTGATATTTCATATTTAAAAAAACATGCATCTTTCTACTATAAGCACTATGATAACAGTGAAATCATAAAATCAGCAATTACTTAGCCATTCGATAGAACAGTATGCCTGTAAGCCAGGCCTAAATTGATAGACTGATTGATTTATCAATTTATATTATAAAAACTTTCAATTGAAGTAAATTTGTAATAATATCCACCTACAGCCATTGTAATGTTACATGTAGCTATGTTTCTATAGTGTGTTTGGTGCTGTTTCTGTTTGTCAGTCATTCCTGATTCAGTAACCCTAAATTTCTCCAAATCTGTCCTGATAAAGAAACAAACTCATCTACATCTTTAACAGCCTGTTGATGAGCACATTTTCAGCAAATTCTCATTTTTGGGTGCCTTTAATTACTAAACACTGTAATGCTACCCAAAAGATATGTAGACAGAACATTCGCACAGCTTCTTGAGGAAAAAATGATGTTATCTTAATTATTTTCAACATTATTTTCAATTATTATTATTTTCAATTATTATAGCCCAGTTTGTGCTGATTACAGTGAGATTAGACTTTACCCATTTAGATATTTATAAGAAACTGAAAAAAGCACAAATGTCAGGGCATGACAAAACTTCTCCAGGCCCCAAAAATACCCTTTGACTCCAGAGGGTTAAACAGCAAAAATGCTTACCTGCTGGAAGCAAGCCTGAACCAAGTTTTCAGGGAAGAGGTTTCTGATGAGGTCAAAAAAGGCATCAAGACTGGAAACCTCATCATTCTCAGCTCCTTCTCCTAGATTCTCCTTGAGTTTAGGATTTCCGGGGTGGATGAGGAGCACTAGGATAACCCCCAGCACAGCAGCAATGATAGTAGTGGTCATGTAATAAATCATGGCTCTGGAACCCAGACGTCCACTTGACTTTGCATCCAGACCGGAAAGACCTTGGTAAGGGAAAAGTGGCATGTTATTTTAAATAATCATTCTGTCATATTCACAACTCAAATGTTGTGTTTTTCAGTGCCATTACATATTTTTATATCCAGTTTTTGCCAATCTAGTTCAGTCAGATTGCTCTGAACAATGAATTGTGAATATATGATATACTACTACAGTTTATAATCATAATGCATGATTTACCAGAGGTGGAAAGAGTACAAAAATATTCTACTCAAGTAAAAGTACCATTACATTAATGAAATTTTACTTAAGTACAAGTAAAAGTACCAGTCTAAAAAATCTACTCAAGTAAAAGTAAAAAGTAGCTCATTTAAAATTTACTCAGAGTAAAAATTACTTAGTTACATTTTAACAGTGGGAGGGAGTCAAAAATGGGACAGGCCAAGGTTGTCAAACTCAGTTTCTGGAGGGCCACAGTCCTGCACAGTTTAGATTTAACCCTAATTAAACACACCTGATCCAGCTAATCTAATCATTTAGGTTTATTTGAAAACTACATGATATGTGTGCTGGAGCAGGGTTAGAACTAAACTCTGCAGGGCCGCGGCCCTCCAGGAACTGAGTTTGACACCCCTGTGATAGGTCTATTAATCTCAAACTACAACCCGAATTCCGGAAAAGTTGGGACGTTTTTTAAATTTTAATAAAATTAAAACTAAAGGAATTTCAAATCACATGAGCCAATATTTTATTCACAATAGAACAGATAACATAGCAAATGTTTAAACTGAGAAATTTTACACTTTTATCCACTTAATTAGCTCATTTAAAATTTAATGCCTGCTACAGGTCTCAAAAAAGTTGGCACGGGGGCAACAAATGGCTAAAAAAGCAAGCATTTTTGAAAAGATTCAGCTGGGAGAACCTCTAGTGATTAATTAAGTTAATTGATATCAGGTCTGTAACATGATTAGCTATAAAAGCTTTGTCTTAGAGAAGCAGAGTCTCTCGGAAGTAAAGATGGGCAGAGGCTCTCCAATCTGTGAATGACTGCGTAAAAAAATTGTGGAAAACTTTAAAAACAATGTTCCTCAACGTCAAATTGCAAAGGCTTTGCAAATCTCATCATCTACAGTGCATAACATCATCAAAAGATTCAGAGAAACTGGAGAAATCTCTGTGCGTAAGGGACAAGGCCGGAGACCTTTATTGGATGCCCGTGGTCTTCGGGCTCTCAGACGACACTGCATCACTCATCGGCATGATTGTGTCAATGACATTACTAAATGGGCCCAGGAATACTTTCAGAAACCACTGTCGGTAAACACAATCCGCCGTGCCATCAGCAGATGCCAACTAAAGCTCTATCATGCAAAAAGGAAGCCATATGTGAACATGGTCCAGAAGCCCCGTCGTGTCCTGTGGGCCAAGGCTCATTTAAAATGGACTATTTCAAAGTGGAATAGTGTTTTATGGTCAGACGAGTCCAAATTTGACATTCTTGTTGGAAATCACAGACGCCGTGTCCTCCGGGCTAAAGAGGAGGGAGACCTTCCAGCATGTTATCAGCGTTCAGTTCAAAAGCCAGCATCTCTGATGGTATGGGGGTGCATAAGTGCATACGGTATGGGCAGCTTGCATGTTTTGGAAGGCTCTGTGAATGCTGAAAGGTATATAAAGGTTTTAGAGCAACATATGCTTCCCTCCAAACAACGTCTATTTCAGGGAAGGCCTTGTTTATTTCAGCAGGACAATGCAAAACCACATACTGCAGCTATAACAACAGCATGGCTTCGTCGTAGCAGAGTCCAGGTGCTAACCTGGCCTGCCTTCAGTCCAGATCTTTCACCTATAGAGAACATTTGGCGCATCATTAAACGAAAAATACGTCAAAGACGACCACGAACTCTTCAGCAGCTGGAAATCTATATAAGGCAAGAATGGGACCAAATTCCAACAGCAAAACTCCAGCAACTCATAGTCTCAATGCCCAGACGTCTTCAAACTGTTTTGAAAAGAAAAGGAGATGCTACACCATGGTAAACATGCCCCGTCCCAACTATTTTGAGACCTGTAGCAGAAATCAAAATTGAAATGAGCTCATTTTGTGCATAAAATTGTAAACTTTCTCAGTTTAAACATTTGCTATGTTATCTATGTTCTATTGTGAATAAAATATTGGCTCATGTGATTTGAAAGTCTTTTAGTTTTCATTTTATTAAAATTTTCCGGAATTCGGGTTGTAGTTGTTTTTAATTAAAGGAATCAGTTATTTAGAATAATAAAACATTTGGGCTGTTGCCAAGGAAATCAGTATCAACAAACTCATCTTTTAATGCAGAGGAAATGCAGAAGATTCATTGGAAGTGGCATTTAGATGTATCACACTGTGTAGTGCTGGACAAGAATGCATTTAACCTGCAGTTACAAATGCATGAATAATGTTTTGATATACAAGACATAAAATGTTGAATACTCATTTGAAATGATAAGAAATTAATTATTTTAAAAAATCAAAAGATAGCCTACTTTAAATGTGAAATTAAAATGGCCATATGTGTCAGCAAGTCACTGTCAATAAGTGAGTCATTGCGATTGAACCGAATCATTTAAACGTTTGATTCATTCAGAAACGAAACACTGTCACGTTGCTCAGAGACGCAAAACTGTGCTTTGGTGGCTGTGTTTGGAATTATTTTCTGTTGTAGAAATAGAGCTAAAAAAGGCAATATATATATGTATGTATATATTCATGGAAAAGATGGCATTCTTTGTGTGATTTTGATTTAATATATATGAAATTATATAAATATGTGAATTTTCTGCCCCTATATCTTCAATTTCGCGATCATTCTAAATGCATTTTAGGAGACTGAATCACACAGTGAAAGAACGCACTATAAATGCGCGCGCACATCATTAAAACAAAAACAGCACACTCCTCACCACTGTCTTTTTGGCTAATTTGTGCAAAACCTCTTGCTAAAATGTCAAAGCTTCATTTTAACCACCAATGCAACGATGCAATTATTTAGCTTACCTCTTCTTGCGAAGGGTTGATGTCTTGTCGAGATTTTATAAACTGCTAGTTTGGTTTTAGGCAAGTACAGCTTACACTGCATAATAGAGCATACATATGGCCAGGGGTTCACTTCATTTCCTTCGAGTTCAACTTCAGAATATGACGGGGTTTCGTTTTCAGCGGTGTCTGCACCACTAGCGCCTGTTTTGTCCGTCTGCATCTTTCTTGTGATTTTAGCGCCAGTTTGCCCTCCTGCCCATTATTTACTGCCGTAGTTTCCAGGGAGCGATTTTTTTTTTTTATTTTTATTTTTTTTACTCAGTAATTAATGTGTTTTAAAATGTAGCGAAGTACAATACTTCAATCAAAATATACTTAAGTAAAAGTAAAATTACAAATTTAAAAAATTACTTTAAAAAGTATTAGTACACAAAAAAGCTACTCAATTACAGTAACGCGAGTAAATGTAATTCGTTACTTTCCACCTCTGTGATTTACACAACAAGAACGATAGTATTACCGTTGCTATCCAAAACAAAAATGTCAAATAGATTCAACACTTTGTATTTATTTATTTATTTTTTACACTTGTGTTAAATTTCAGTGAATTGGCATGAGATAAAATTTAAGTTTGTGGTTACTTCTACACAGCAGACATGTTGATACATTCTGTGTTTGATTGGCAGATGTTTGTGGCTTGATGGGATTAGCAGATCTGACTAGACTGAGAGTATACAGCATTAGAGACAACATGTGATACAATTTGTAGTTTTGTACTGATCAAGATGATGATCCAGGTTTTGTACTTTGCTGTCTTGACATTGACTTGACAGCACCTCTGACTGTAATACACAGAAGCTGCCGCTCACATGATTATAGAAGTTATGCTGCATTAGCACTGCCAAATTCAGTGTGGAGAAATAAGGTAAACCCTCTCCGGCAACATTTTATAATAAGTATACTAGGGCTGCACAATTAATCACATGCGATTATCATAAGTGTCTCATCAGTAAAGCCGGTTCTGTGATTAGCAGTAAATGTCCATCACCTGCTTTCAAATGGAGTGGCACAGAGTCGTAGTTCGCCGAATGCGATTCATCTGCGATTATGATACAGTATCGCATAGCTTCTCAGCGAGCTACGGCTCTGTGTAGTAAGTGCCGCTCCATTTGAAAGCAGGTGCCGGTTTTACTGACGAGACACGCATGACAATCGCATGCGATTAATCGTGCAGCCCTAAAGTATACACTAAAAAAGCACTTACAAATCATTAACAAATTATTAGTTTATAGTTAATTCATAGTTTATAAACTATAGTTGATACATTAATACATTGCGTCAAAGCAACTGAACAACATTAATTAGGAAAACAGTGTGTCAATAATGCAAAATGACAGTTAAAGGCAGTAATGTTAAAGGCAGTAATTAGCTCAAAGTAAATGAATTGTGAGTAGTTCTCGCTTAGATTAGGTCACAGAAAATGGGAAAATGTCATAAATTAAGTGCTTTACCAACCTTTTTTGAAAATTAATTGCATTCATATTCACTGTCCATTAACTCTTCATAGGTGTAATGGTTTTTATACTGTACAAACTGTATATTCTGTCTCTTAACCCTAACCCTACATATCACAGCAAACTCTCTCTCTTTGCTTCTCCCAATGTAGGGCACAACCATTGACCTTTATTGACACAAAACCTAATGACTGAAAATACCTTTCTCTAAATATTAATGTATTAAAATAAATTAAATGAATGCACAGAAAATATATATATATATATTTTTTTACAATTTCTGATCCCAAAATAGACAATTTAAATGAAGTAAAGAACTACAAAGCAGAAGCAACAGCAAACATAATCTGTGAGAACACGAAACATTACAAATATGGAACACAGTTCTTCTCACATCAGAAGACTTTTAGCATAATTAGATCAAAGGCATACGCATATTTTGAAAAGGCCTAAGGTTAAAATATGACCTCTCTTTCTCTCTCACTGTTTTCCACTCCCTTTGTTAGTAAAATAACACACCTAAGCATTAATCTCAGCTGAATTAGTTGTTTGTGGTTTCGCCAATGTATTTAACATTTCCAATCAAGTTGTTGACAGATTACCTGTGATTAAGCTGGAGATGATTAAGGGAAGGATGAGCATTTTTAGCATCCTCATTAGAATATCTCCAGGAAAGGAAATAACCATGACAATGTTGTCATCGATTGGAGACGCTACACGCAGCAGCATACCAGCAACAGCTCCCAAAATCACACCTATGAAAGGAAAATATTCCAGAACATGCTTTAAATGTAAATACAAATATATGGCCATATGTGATTCCAAACAAATAAATCACTCCACCCAGTCCCTCTGGGTCATAGGTAGGGAAGAAAAAAAATCAAATATGAATAGTTGCAATAATGCAAGACAAGTACATGAATTGGAAAAAAAGTGTCTTATTGAGAATGCAGGTCCAGATAGTCATATATACCATCAACTATGGGACGTTTCCAGATGTTGTGTTGTGGAACCATATCTGTGGAACAGAGGCATTCCATCCCTGGGCACAGTGCACTCTTCAGCATCCGTCCCAGCCACCACCTACCTTACAGTCTCTATGGCACTAACACACCCCTGCCGAGGCACTTTAGTTTCTAAGTTTAGAATCCTAAAAAGAAGCTTGTTTTTTATATCCTGAAACACACACATAATCACACATGCATCACACTCGCCCACTCAGGATTTTTTCGCACTGCTATCCATACCATCCAAAGACCATCCAGGAATATATTCACCTATTCAAGTACTTCATTAATGCAATATAAAGATGAATTCCCTTGTTTTCACTCTGTATTAAACAGTGCTTCAGAAATATACATTCCCCACAATGTACCATGCTTATTTGCAGAAAGATAAAATAGTAAAATGAATAAATATTAAACTTTACTGTCACCTGCTCTCTACTGAGCCTCTGCTGTCCAGATAGCAGTTATTCAGCAGTAGCTCTGCTTTGCAGCATCAGACCATGCTATGCCTGCTGTGTTCTTGTCTCTGTCTACTCTTCCCTTTCCTCACTGTGGATTGCTGAAGAACACTCACCCATCACAGTCAGTGTGAGCAGCAGGTTCTTGCGCAGCTTCTGGCATATTGTGCCCCATTTGGAGTTTGGCCTCGCCTCAATGGGTTCCAGGTGGCTTTCGTGCATCCTTACCTCCACGTGCTTCGGCATGTTTCCAGAACTACAGAGAGAAAACGACAAAAGTGTAAATAAGTAAATACATGGGATGAACATGTGATCAGTCTGACAATATCTCAGTGTTATGTAGCAAGACTCTCAATGTGTGCTAGCACCAACCAATCATTCGAGGCATCCGCAGGTTCAAAATGCAGATTGGTGAAGATCTGCAGCCTTCATATCTGTCACATCAAACCAATCCCGACATTATATACTTCTGCATTAGCTTTCTGAAAGGACATATCTTAGGTCCAAAATAGGAAGCATACTGTCATCATTTTTGGACACAAGAAAAATTAAAGACTGCACTCTATCTGACGAGGGAAACATCTTCTATTGCCCTTTCAAGAAAAGAATGGATTTCATACTGGAAAAGTGGTTTTCGGTACAGGCATTACTATATGAATTACCCCTTTGATTAAACCCACAGATGATAAACTGCATACAAAGATACTTTCTAAAAGCCATAGATGGCATGCAAAAGGGGACTTATTCTACTTCATGTCATAGGACAACAGGCTGAGAAAACTGTGCACTGAAGAAAGAAAAAGCTGAAACAATAGCACCACGTGTTCGCTCATAAGGAGACTATGACTTAGCTTCTTATGAGTGTTGATTTTGTGTAATCGGCCAATGCAAAAAAGCTAATAATCAGCTGATGTCAGATATCAGCAGTTTCAAATGAGCTCTACATATCTCTGAAAATCCTGTTTAATCCACATATTGAAATCTAAGCAAACCACTTTAAAATAAATGAACGAATGAACAAACAAACAAACTCATAACTGATCCTCAAAATGGTACAAAAATGAAAAAAAATGAAAACAGGAAATTTAAATAAAACCATCTAGACCTAGAAAATGCATTAGTCTGTTTCACAGACACAAAACTCCGATGTTCATGTTGGCTGATCATGTGTGATCTGATGTAATTGCACATTTTTAATTGGTTGCGTGTTGAAAGGAACTGGCAGCATGCGCATATTTGTTTGTCTTAATGAGACAATGCTGGTTTCCCTACGGGAAGATCTCCTCTTCAGCTCCAAGGAACACAGATGGAGATCATGAAGTATTGTTATTTTTAAAGTAGTGAAAATTTGTCATCCAAATATCAAATTAACACCACTTTTACTAAGTTCAGTGTGTTGTTAACTGATATATGAATCCTGTTCTGTTTAATGGGTTATTACTGTCTTTTCTGGGAGGACAATTCTTACACAATACTATAAAACACAAAGACATTCAACACAGAGACAGACAGATAAATGGATGCCGAAAGGGTTAATGTTATGTGAAAAACAGTAATCTATAATTTATCCATTATGATTATAAGTTGTTTGGCTAATTATTAAAAATACATTATCAAAACTGAAATGCTTAACAGAATCTGAATTATTTATTATAAAATATTACAAATATAATAATTGGAAGGAATGATACTTCAATTACACCTGTGTGGCTTATTCTTTGAGATTATTTCTACACGCAAGCCTCTTTCCCACCAGCCCTCTGAGTAGCAGCAGGGCATGGGACAGAGGACGACTGTCTATTGGGTACACAAGGACAATCCTCACTCTGATGCACACTTTTTCTTTATGAAGCTGAGGAGAAAGAGCACACACACAAATTGCTTGAGCATATAAAACTAGCGGTGCATGTGTGAAAGGAGTAGTTCACTTGCAGAATGAACATTTTCATGTTCATTCTGCAAATTTTCATTATCATTTACCCCCCCCCCCCCCCCCCTCCACTTGTTCCAAACCTGTATGAGTGTCATGATCTGGTCTATGAACTTCCATTCACTCGCCACCAGAGGTCACCCGCTCACTACATGGACTCTTGCACCACACTAACTGTTGCACGTCACCCCGGACTACAGTTCCCATCATCCATTGCGCTAATTACACACACACAACTGAAGGTAATGATTATACACACACAGCTGAATGCACTGATTGCACACAGCTGTAACCCATCACACACTCACTATATAGCACTCACTTAGATCATTTTCAAATTGCAGAGTATTGTTATGCACATATCCCTCCCCTAGCTGCGATACCAAGCCATTCCGTGTTTGTTTTCTTAGTCTTGTTTAAGTTTATATTTTTCATAGTCTTGTTTCAGTTTCTAGTTTTCATAGTCTTGTTTCAGTTTATAGCTTTCATAGTCTTGTTTCAGTTTATAGTTTCCTGAAGTTGGTACTCCTCTGGTGCTGCGTGGTGACTTTAACATCCACCTAGATAAACCCCAGGCTGCTGACTTCAAAACTCTGCTCGCCTAATTTGATCTCAAGCGAGTGTCTACTACAGCGACTCACAAATCACAATTCTTCAGTTGCGCCACTACACACATCAGACCACTTCCTCATTACTGCTAACCTAGCACTTACTCCTGAAGCGTCACACACTCCAACGCAGGTCACCTTTTGACGGAACCTACGCTCACTCTCTTCATCTCGCCTATCTTCTGTGGTTTCATCCTTGCTTCCTGCACTCTCTCAGTTTTCAGCTCTGGACACGAACAGCGCTACAGACACTCTTTGCTCCATTTTAACATCTTGCTTGAACAACTTTTGCCCACTGTTGTCTAAACCAGCACGCACTGCCCCATCTACCCCCTGGCTGTCCGAGGTTCTCTGTGAACATCGCTCTAAACTCAGGGCTGCAGAGAGGAAATGGCAGAAATCAAGAAACTCTACCGACCTCAGTGTGTATCAGGCTCTCTTCTCTTCCTTCTCTGCAAATATATTCACGGCTAAAACATCCTACTACCACAACAAAATTAACAGCTGTTGTGATGCTCGGACACTCTTCAAGACTTTCTCTTTAATCACCAGATTCTCCTGTCCACCCTCAGAAAGATGGGCATCTCAGGAACCGCACTTCTGTGGGTTCTACCTCTCTGACAGATCCTTCAGTGTGTCTTGGAGGGGTGATGTTTCTAAGTCACAACACCTTGCTACTGGGGTTCCTCAAGGCTCAGTACTTGGACCACTTCTCTTCTCCATCTACATGACATCATTATGATCTGTCATTCAGAAGCATGGCTTTTCTAATCACTGCTAAGCTGATGACACCCAACTCTACTTCTCATTCCAACCAGATGACCCGACAGTAGCTGCTCGCATTCCTTTTCTGGACTATTGTAATGCTCTCCTGGCAGGCCTTCCTGCATGTACTGTCAAGCCTCTGCAATTGATCCAGAATGCAGCAGCGAGGGTTGTCTTCAATGAGCCAGAAAAAGCTCACGTTACTCCTCTCCTCATCAGGTTACACTGGCTACCAGTAGCCGCTCGCATCAAATTCAAGGTACTGATGCTTGCCTACAAGACGACCTAAATCTAAATCTAGATTAAAGACCCATCTCTTTAACCTGGCTTACAGATAACATACTAATATGGTTTTAATATCCAAATCCGTTAAAGGATTTTTTTAGGCTGCATTAATTAGGTGAACCGGAACCCGGAACACTTCCCATAACACCCGATGTCTGTTTCTCTCTTATTCTGAGGTCACCGTAGCCACCAGATCCAGTCTGTATCCAGATCAGAGGGTCACTGCACTCACCCGGATCCAGTATGTATCCAGACCAGATGGTGGATCAGCACCTAGAAAGGACCTCTACATCCCTGAAAGAAAGTGGAGACCAGGACGACCCTGTAAAGACCTTGTCTCAGACGACCACCGGGACAAGAACACAGGAAACAGATGATTCTTCTGCACAATCTGACTTTGCTGCAGCCTGGAATTGAACTGCTGGTTTCGTCTGGTCAGAGGAGACTATATTTCAAGGTGGGCAGTTAGCAGGGGCTGGTTCTTTTTTTTTAATTTTTTTATTTGATTGGGACAGTGCATTTTAATGAACATAACATGGAGTACATGCATGTAAAAATGCCGGATTATAGCCAAAGGCTAATTTCCATCCGTAGTCCCACGTGCTAGGATCACACAGCTCACAAAAACATTGTAAAATAAAATTTACATCTACAGTCAGTTCATAAATTAGCTAAGTCCTGTATACAATATTCAAACAAGACTACATTCAACTTCACAAACACTCATCCATTTAAAAAAAGAATAAAGCATACATACTAATGTGTACAGCTTTGATTTGCCCATAGCCATTTTTTCAGCTGGACTTTAAACGAGCTATACGTAGTACATTCTCTTGGTGTTAGAGGAAGACTATTCCACAGGTTCCCACCCCGGACAGACAGGACCGTCTGACCGAAGGTGGTACGCCTGTGAGGTATTATCAAGTCTCCTCTAGTAGAGGCTCGTGTGGTCCTCAGAGAATTTTCTTTGGATTTAATAAAGTCCATCAGCGGTGAAGGAGCGAGGGAGTGAAGGACCTTATATATCAGACAGGCCATTTTCAAATTAATCATATTTAGTTTCTTTAGCACTTGACAGTGGTGGTGTGATAGCGTTTTTTTATCTAATGTTTTTAATGCCTTTTTATATAGACTTTCTATGGTTTTAAGTGTTGTAGGACAAGCAAGAGACCAGGTAGTCAGACAGTAATCAAAATGAGAAATAATCATCGAATAAAAATATGTTTTAGCAGCACCCATAGTTAAATTATTTCGAATGTGACAAAAATTTTGAAGATTAAATTTGACGACCTTTGCTACTTTTTTTACATGATTTTTGAAGCAAAGTGTTGAGTCAAGGACTACCCCAAGATATTTGAATTCTAAAACCAGGTGAAGTTCTTCTCCATTCAAAGAGACATTTGACCTGCTTACTTCGACGTGACGTTTTGAGAAGTACATGCACACGGTTTTTCTGGTGTTCAACATGAGGCATGAATTCTTGAGCCAGTCCTACGCATAAGATAAGGCAGCTGTGAGATCAGCAGCTGCTTGTTGGATGGTTTTTGCTTGAGTGTAAATTACTGCGTCATCCGCATACATCTGCGAGAAGACGTTTGGACATGAATTGGGAAGGTTATTAATAAAGAGAGAGAACAGAACCGGCCCAAGAACAGACCCCTGCGGGACACCAACTCCAGAATCTAAGCAAGGAGATTTGACACCATCTACTACCACATACTGTTTCCTGTGGGACAGGTAGGATTTAAACCATAAAAGTGCTTGATCAGAGATGTTAAATTGAGTCAACCTGGATATTAAAATTTGATGGTTAACAGAGTCAAAGGCTTTCTTCAAATCTAAGAAGATAGCTCCGACATAAGGACTCTTGTCAAGCAGACCTTTTATGTTTTCTTTTAACACACACAGGGCACTATCGGTGGAGTGATGGTTCCGAAAACCGAACTGTAATGGATGTAGTGAAGGTTGGACATTTTCCAGATGAGCCGTCAACTGTCTGACTACCCACTTCTCTGCTATTTTTGATATAACGGGAAGTATGCTGATAGGTCTATAATTAGACATGTCTGTTATAGCACCTGATTTAAGTATTGGTGTCACTGCAGCCACTTTCCAATCTGCAGGGACTATAGAATGGTTAAAGGACATGTTAAGAAGATGGGTTATTGGACATATTAGATGATCCTTGTACTCTCTAAAAAAGTATGTATTAAGGCCAAATGCATCAAGAGCTTTTGAATTTTTCATGCCAACAATAATTTTTGTTACTTCATAGTCTGAGATTTCAGTGATTTTAAATACAGGCTGATGTGGATCAAAGACATTGTCAAAACACAGAGCTGAATCAAAATGCTGCGTAATCTCTTTCACAGAATTTATAAAGAAATTATTAAAATTGGTGGCTATAGAAAATGGATCTTTAATAATCAAGTCATTCATTTGAAGCTCCATTTCCTTATTATTTCCCTATTATTTCCTATTTCCTTATTCCTTATTATTCTTTGAGCTGTATCTCCTCCATGATATCCCAGGTAATCGGGGCAATGATTACAGGCGAGGGGAGTATGTTTACAAGGGTATGGCTGTTGAAGGAAAGGTCATACTGTCTAGAGAGGCCGCCCATCAACTTGACTATAGTTTTTCAATAGGATCTAGCTGCAGACATGCACTTACACTCTACGACACCTGTACTTCCGCAAGTGACATCACTTTCAATCTTTTTATTTTTTTATTTTAATTTTTTATCAATAGTAGTCAGGTGGTTAAGACAAGAAAAAATAAACAAAATTGCAATTGTCACCTGTACTCTCAGGTACCCGCGATGATACTTGTATCTGATACAAAATGTGCATGTTGCCAATAGAAATGAGACACTGTGGAAGTTAAATGATTCAATTTAGTTTAGTATCATAACGTTTAGCGTCCTGCCAGACACCTGAAGGAGAAAAAGTAAAAAGACTTGCAAATCCATGGCCACAGAACAGCAGAATCTGAATACAATTCGTCATAAAAAAGAAGTCATTTGCAGAAGTGCAGGTGTCTGAGAGTGCAAGTCTGATGCTACTTCCCAATTTGCATATTAGCCATTCTAAATAGTATTCGAAAATAGAATTAGTATGTCCAAAATTGTAGTATGTTGAAATTAGTCAGAATCAGAAAAAAGCTTTATTAGCAAGTTTGTTTACACACAAGGGATTTGTCTTGTTGTCAAAGGCTTCCGGTACAGAAAGTTCAAACACATTTGCAGACATATTTATATAATGTAATAAAACACTAATAATAAAGAGAATAGACAAAACGTTATGAATAAGAATATAGTAATAAAATATAGAGAAAAAGAAAATGTCAGTTGACAGAAATGTGAATGTACATATGTGCTATTTACAGATGAAAGTTTTGATGAGTTATTTACAGTCCTGAGGTAAGTTATGTGTTGTTCAGGTGGGATATGGACTGGGGGAAAAAACTGTCCTTGTGTCTGGCCATTTTGGTCCACAGTGCTCTATAGTGCCGGCAAGAGGGCAACAGTTCAAAGAGGGAGTGTGCCGAGTGTCTGTAGTCCATAGTGATTTTACCAGCCCTTTTCCTCACTGAAAGTGTAAAGATCTTGAAGGGTGGAAAGGGTGGCACCAGTAATTCTCTTAGCATTCCTGACTGTCCATTGTAGTCTCCTGATGTCTGATTTGGTAGCTGAGCCAAATCAAACATACCTATGAACACAAGACAGACTCAATGTTGTTTGAGCAACTCCTGTGTCAGGTTGAACTTTCTCAGCTGGAGAAGAAAATACAACCTCTGCTGGGCCTTTTTCACAATAGAGTCTATGTGAATGTTCCATTTCAGGTCCTGAGAGATGGAGGTGCCCAGGAACCTGAATGAGTCTACTGCTGCCACAGTGATGTTTATAATGGTGAGTGGGGAGTGCAGGGGGGTTTCTCCTGAAGTCCACAATAATATCCACTGTTTTGAGAGTGCTGAGCTCCAGGTTGTTGTGACTGAACCAGACAGCCAGCTTTTTAACCTCTTAAACAGTCTGTAAGCAGATAGGCCCATGACTTTAGTGTCGTCCGCAAACTTCAGGAGCTTGACAGAAGGCTCTTTTGAGGTGCAGTCATTTATATACAGGGAGAAGAGTAGTGGGGAGAGCACACATCCCTGAGGGGCACCAGTGGTGATTGTGAGGGTCCTGGATATGAGATTGCCCAACCTCACCAGCTGCTGCCTGTCTATCAGGAGACAGTTTGGCTGAGAGAAGATCAGGCATTATGGTATTGAAAGTCCACAAATAACTTATGGACTAATTTTAGTTTTTGGGTTAACTAACCCTTTAAGTACTGTCACGTACGGTGATACAAGGAACACGGAAGAGATCCAAATGCAGGTAAAAAGGTTTATTGAGGGCAATCCAAAAAGCATAAACAGTCCAGGCAGGGTCAAAACCAGAAAATCCAAAACATATAAACAAAACAAGAACACACCGGAAGAGCAGACTCTGGGAGGTATCATACATATGACAAGGACTCTGTGACAAAGACTCAGACAGACCGGGTATAAATACACAAAAGGATAATGGGGAAACTGGAGACAGGTGGGGAACAATTAATTAACTAAAACAAGGAGGAAAGTGACCAAATAAGGAAACAGGAAGTGATAATATGATAGACACCGTGGGAACGGAGGACACCTAGTGGACACCCAGGGAACACAACCCAGACACTGTGACAGAACCCCCCCTCTACGGAGCGGCTTCCAGACGCTCCACGATAGACAAAACCGAAACCAGGAGGGAGGTGGACAGGCGGAGGCTCAGGGGGAGGGACGGAGGGTCAGAAAAGAAAAACATGGGGAACAGGCACCAGAATTGAAAACACAAAACAGGGAGACCAGGAGGGAGGAGGACCGGAGGAGGTTCAGGGGGAGGGACGGAGGGCCAGACTAAACGAAAGGAACAGGGACAGGAGTGAACACAAACACAAAAAGCAAAAACAACAACATGAAGCCCCCCAGGGCGGAGCGGAAGACCACCACAGCCGTGTAGTCAACGCCAGAGTCCTCCAGGGCGGAGCGGATGACCACCATGCCCCTGTGGTCGATGCCGGAGTCCAACAGGGCGGAGCAGAAGGCCACCCAGTGACTTGACTTGACTCAGAAAGTTCAACGGTGACCAGCCTTGTCTCTGGAAAGTCCATGGTACCTAGCCCTGACTCTGGAAGGTAATCGGTGACTAGCCCTGACTCTGAAGGGTCCACGAACACCTGACTCGATTCTGAAGAGTTCACTGGAACCTGACTCGACTCTGGAGAGTTCACTGGAACCTGACTCGACTCTGGAGCGTTCACTGGAACCTGATTCGACTCTGGAGCGTTCACTGGAACCTGACTCGACTCTGGAGGGTCAACTGGAACCTGACTCGACTCTGGGAGGTCAACAGGAACCTGACTCAACTCTGGAGGGTCAACTGGAACCTGACTCGACTCTGGAAAGTCAATGGGCACGTGACTTGACTTAGGACTGCCTGTGGAGACATGAGATGCCTCGGCTTCGGGCACTGCATCTGGAACGACCTCGAGCACGGCCTCGAGCACGGCTTCGAGCACGGCTTCGGCCTCCGGAGCAGCAACGGACACTGCCTCGGCATTGAGCACCACCTCAGCCTCCGGAACAGCATCGGGCACCGCCTCGGGAACGGCCTCGGGAACGGCATTGGGCACCGCCTCGACCCCCGGAACAGTATCGGGCACCGCCTCGGCCTCCGGAACAGCCTCGGGCACCGCCTCGGCCTCCGGAACAGCATCGGGCACCGCCTCGGCATCGACTACCACCTCGGCCTCCGGAACAGCATCGAGCACTGCCTCGGCCTCCGGAACAGCATCGGTCACCGCCTCGGGGACGGCGACGGCCCGCTCGGGAACGTCCTCCTGGACGGCAGCGGCCCGCTCGGGAATGTCCTCCTGGACGGCAGCGGCCCGCTCGGGAACGTCCTCCTGGACGGCAGCGGCCCGCTCGGGAACGTCCTCCGGGCTTTGAGGACGCCTGTCTCCTCCTCCTCCGCCCTCTATGATGGCGAGCCGGTGGCACCTTGACGGAAGACTCAGGCGTCGAGTTAGCCATCATGTCTGGTAACACAGGTGTAGATTCGGCCATCCTGTACAATGGTGCTGGGCTGGTGGCCATCTTGTGCTGTTGTGCTGGGCTGGCGGCCATCTGGTGCTGTGGCGCTGGGCTGGCGGCCATCTGGTGCTGTGGCGCTGGGCTGGCGTTAGTCTTGTCTGGAGACTCAGGTGTGGTTGCTGCATCCCACTGAGCACGATGGCGCAGGTAATGGGTAAGCCCCCAAAAGTCCAGGATCTCCAACCCCTTCATCTCCCATTGAGGCAAAGGGTCATCCAGGCAATCATTAAACAAGTCTTTCAGTGCTGCGTCATTATAACCTAACCCGACTGCCATGGTCCAAAACAATTGTGCCAGGCCACCCACCTCACTCCCCCTTTGACGAAGGGTGGTTAAGTTCAGGAATCTCCCCCTCCGTTCCTCCATGGTGGCTGGGGAACAGATTCGAAATCCCACACCGCTGGATCTAGGCATGACGGAGTCCTTCTGTCACGTTCGGTGATACAAAAAACGAGGAGAGATCCAAATGCAGGTGTGAGATTTATTAAAAGGGCAAATCCAAAGGGGTAAACAGTCCAGGCAGGGTCACAACCAGAAAATCCAATAAAACATGAAAACAAAACAAGAACACACGGCGAGAGCAGACTATGAAATGTATCACACATAAGACAAGGACTCTGTCACAAAGACTCAGACAGACCGGGTATAAATACACAAAAGGATAATGGGGAAACTGGAGACAGGTGGGGAACAATCAATTAACTAAAACAAGGAGGAAGGTGACCAAATAAGGAAACAGGAAGTGATAATATGACAGACACCGTGGGAACGGAGGACACCTAGTGGACACCCAGGGAACACAACCCAGACACTGTGACAAGTACCCAATCCAGAACATCAGATAATTATGATTTCTTGACAATTTCACTTCTTTCACTTTTAGGATTTCACAGACTCCCCTGAGTTTAAATTCCCTATACCAGGCATCATTTGGAAGCCTACATGGGTGGACTGTAGAGTGTGTGTGTGTGTATGTGTGTACATATCTATGTGTGTGTGTGTGTGTGTGTGTGTGTTTTATGTGACTCAATGCAATGCCAAAGGAGGCCAGTGAAAGGTATTCACTCTTTTTGTTTCTCTCTAACTTGGCCAGGACCATGTGAAGTTTCCCAGCTACCCATTTTAAGGCTTTTGTCCTACCCGAAAAAGTGGCAGTGCCCCCCTCTTACTCCCCTGGGCAAAGATTTGGGTTTTATCTGGCATGGAGAGGGGTGAGGAGGATGCCAGCTCCATTCAGCCCACTGATGTCATGCATATGCCCACCGTGAGAGAGCAGCGGATGGACTTGGAGGGGGGCAAAGACCCATTCTCCTCTCACTCAATCCGCTCTCTATCGGGATGAATCACTCTTTCAGTAATGGCAGCATGCTGTGAGGCACAACTGATGGCGATTATCCCAATTTTATGCTACCTTCCAGAGGAGAAGATTCTCTCTCTGACTCTATTTCTTTCCTGTGTCTCTCTCTCTGACAGCTAATACAACCTTTTGGCCCTTCTTCAATCAAGCACACACACGCACACACACACACGCACACCCACACACAGGCACACACACACACACACACACACACACACACACACACACACACACACACACACACACACACACAAACACACACCCACCCACACACAAACACACACCAACCCACACACACGGCTGTCATCAACAGCTTATTAACATAATAAAAACTGGAGTTAAATATAGATTAAATATACTGAAACATCTAAAGTAAAAAGAAAACATCATTACAGCAATATATGTTAAATCAGTAATCTAATGACATGATTTGTACAATATACATGCGAGCTTTAGACTAGAAATTTTGGTAACACTTTCTATGAAGCCTGTATTTATAACACATTATAAGGGTATTCTTAAAGCATTATAAAGAATGCATAATGCATCATAATAAAACTTATAATATGTTTTATGATCTCATTAATATTTATAAGAACAGTCTTAATATAATATTTAATTATTTGTGGTTATAGCTTTTAAGAGTATGATTATTTATAACACAATGAACATGTTGCATCCACTTTTACAATGGATTATATTTCTCATAGTTATAATATTCTATAAGTCTCATATCTTGCCATTTGTGTGATGCTACTTTACTTAAAGTGGTCAAAGACCACTTATAAGTAGAAATAATAATAATAATAATAATAATGACAACATTTGCTTTTAACTATTTATATTATAATATTAGTTTGATTATTTTGATGGTTCCCTTTAGACGGCTGTTGATAAGTAACACTACACATCAACTAGCGGTCAGAAGAGTATAAGTATGTCTGCTACTGTAAATAAATGCTAACACTTTATTTTGATGGTCAACCAACAGATAAACTGACATACTTTAAGTGTCTTTGGAAGTACACCAGCTTATTCTACCATACTAGATTTTACCATTTTTGAGCATACTAATACTGTAATGAGAGTTAGTTGGCATGTAGTTCCAAAGTCGCTTATAGTCGATTGATTAAGGGGACCATCAAAATAAAATGTAACCATATAAAACATTGCACTCACATCAATTAATTAACATTAGCTCCAGATTTAATATGATATCCTACTCTTAAACTTATAACCACAAATACGTTAGTATTTTGATGTATTATAATTGTTGTTGATATAACATAAGATATTTCTGTAATGCATTATGCATTCATTATAATGCCTTAAGAATACCCTTATAATGTATTATAAATACGGGCTTCTTAGAAAGTTTTACCAAAATTTCCTATGCAGACTATGCAGTAAGTCTGGATAATATCAGTGCTGATCTAATATATCATGCTTGGATTGCTATATGTACAGCAAAGTTCACATGATTGGCCATTATTGTAGGTTCTGTTCCAGAATCTGCATGGAACTGTGTGATCTTACTGTGAAATCTCTCTTCAACAATAATTGTAATAACATTAACAATAATTGTGGTTAAAATAGCAGAAAATAGCACATCTATCATTATCATATTGTCCAAACCAGGTTAAAGCCACGAGTCACGACTGTGGTGCCATAAGCTCTTACACACACACACACACACACACACACACACACACACACACACACACACACACACACACACACACACACACTGTTGAGGGTCAAGACTCGGGGCAACAGTAAATGTCAAATCCAGAGGACACACACGTATATTCCCATTAGGTCAAAACTAATAGCAAATACAAATTAGCATTTGAGTTTTAAGGACTGAAGCACACTAACAATGCAACCCAATACCAAATTAACTAGATTCTGTCTTAAAACATACAAATTCAAAACATATTGACCAATTAAGTAGTAAAGTAAAGATCTAGGGGGGAAAGTAAGCACGACTCAGCATGTATAAATCACAAGAATATTCTGGATCATTACATGTCTCTCTCTTGATTCTGATTGGTTATTCTTCATATTTCAACTTTATTTACTTATGTAGCAAGCAGCCATGTAATAAACAGGATAATATACATCCAGCTGCTTGTTATTGCAGAATAAATCCCTTCAACCCCTTGTTTATCCCTTACTTTTTGCCTTACTTGTCAGTAAGTTTACATATATTAATACATTTATTAATACAGTTGAGCTGATAATAGTTCAAGTTCACAAATAATTTGACAAAATTAATATTTAAAAGGATTTAAATTAAAATTATCACTGCATTCATTTTAAATTGTTCAAATAAATTAATAAATTATCTTGTATCTCATATCAGACACACTCTAAAGAGCTAATAATCTGAATCAGGAGCCTTAAATAAGGACGTCATACAAAATGTGCAGAGCAGTGAGCATAAACTACTAATGTATACATTTCTCCACTTACGAAACATAACAAAATAACTGTTTTATTGTCATTTCTGTAGTTTTATTCAGTACCAACCATCCCCATCATTTTCCAGGTTTTGTAGGAGCTGTGAGGTAAAATATGAGCACATTACTGACCCATATGTGCGCTCTATCAGTGTGCATGGGCGCACTCTCATTGTGCACGAAAACACATTCTGCCTGTAAAGAGGGAGTGATTAGGGAATTGTGTGTTGTGCACAGGTTTCAGATGTGATTTGTAATGATGTGTTCAAAGATCATTCTGGTTGAAGGGTTACCAGGCTCCCATTCATCTATAGTGAGCGCACAGAGGGGCACTGCAGGGGCCATGGGCCATTACAGTCTCTCCCTCTCTTTCTCTTAGTTTTTTTTTCACATGCTTTGTCTGTCTCTTTGACTCTATGCTTTATGTCTTAAGTTCTTCTCTTTTAAGTCTTGTACACTTCCACAAAGCTTTTCTAGAGGAATATTCCAGGATTTTTCAATCTAATGTTTTTTGGAGGTGATTTGTGCAAGGAGTGCTAGCAAAAATAGTTCCCTCGTGTATGTGAATTTAGATACATTTGTAAAGTAAACATTCTTTTAAAGGGGTGGTTGATTGTGATTTCGCTGTTTGAGCTTAACAATATCTGCAAAATTGCAGCACTGAAATTTCAATGCAAACTGATATATTCTCTTTTAAAATTCTGGCAGTTTAATGCCTACAAAAACGCCTGGTAATGGACCACAACGAGCTTCTTTCCGGGTCTGTTACATCATGAATCCAGATAAACCCCAACCCCGTTTTTTCAGGTCTCACTACACCAGTAATGCACAACCAGAAGAGCATAGACCACAAGTCCAATAATAGAATAGACTAACTGAAATAAGCACAATTGTCAGTGCATGTCAAAACATCCACTGTCCAAAAATGTCTCCTGAAGGTTCAAACCTGTCTTTCTTGCTGACTCAATTTGTAAGGGGACTGACTGTAAAGATGTTTCCTGAAATCTGTAATCATTCTTTGATGTACATTAAATTCTATGACAATTATGTTAAATAGCATTTCTAATCAGAGCAGCCATAACGAGGGTATGGTATGTGGAATACTACTGAATACTTTAATCAAATTTCCTCTGCTCTGTCTAAAATGTGTATACTACTGGATGATGGCTCAAGCCATGTTCAAAACAGTGGTGTAGAAGATGACAGGATCTGAGGAGTTCATTCTGACTAAAGATAATGTAATCAACAGATCATTATCATAAAATACAGGGTCATATGAGTTTATTTTGAGATCATATCCAGCTGACTGCACATCAGACATTTTATACCTATTATACAGCTACCCACCAAATAAATATGTGAACATGAATTATTGATTTGAGTTAAATTAGTTCACAATATCTGCTATATATCAAAGCTTTTATTAAGAAAAGCATGTTTCTAAAATGAATGCTAGGGGGAGGGATTGAAACTCATGATCCATCGCAACTTCAGAGACTCAATTACTATAGGATATGTGTCATTGTTGTATCACACTCCAGAGTATCATCACCACACTGAGCCAACACCAACACTGGGCCAAGCTAAACTGCTTTTTCCCCATTATTTTACTACCCAGTTGTTTTATCCCTTAATCAATCTTAGTTTTATCCTTAATCAATCTTTAAACTGCATGTAAACAGAACTGAAGAGGTTTGCTCATGTCATCATGTAAACATCATAATTGGATTAAATCCATGATTCTTAGCAATATTTTCATTATTGGTGTGCGTGTATAGGTAGCCAACGAGTTAAGCTCAGCTAGCATGAAACGCCGTGCATCTGTTATCTGACTGTAGTGAAGAGCAGCATTTGATCATCTCAGTCTGAACCTCAGAGGAGCTCATTAAATCAAGCACCCATCCCCCACATGTCCACACAGAGAGAACCAGAGAAAACAAAGCGGACAAGCAATGAAAAGACAATAGTGGATACTGACAAACCTTCACTTCTGCTTGTAACAAGCACACACACACACACACACAAACACACCGTGAACTCACACCCAGAGCAGTGGGCAGCCATATTGAGGCAGCACCTGGGAATCAGTTGGGGGTTTGGTTCTTGAGCAAGGGTCTCACCATTAAGGGTGAAAAAGAGCACTTGTTATTCACTCTCCCATGACAATCCCTGCTGGTACAAAAACTTGAACCCCCAACCTTCAGGTTACAAGTCAGACTCTCTAACCATTAGGCCATTTAAGGCATAACACACAGTTGTATCACTTATTACATACCCTTTCATCACATAAATATGCAGAAGACATAAAAAAGATAAGGGCTTGGCTAACTAGACCAATTATTAACGATCACTCCCCGTTTTGGATTGTCTGTTTGACATTAAAATGGAACCTACTATAAAATTTATCAAGTGTTTTGAAAGCACCAATCACTTTAATAATGGTCCAGTAGCTGAAACTGATTTAGTTTAATTCATATTTATGATTTATGATTACTGCTGTGATGGTAAGAGTTTAACATAGTGTAATAATAAAACTCCGTAATCTTCGGGAAGAAGGAGGCGGGAACCGGCGGACAATCAAATGATATTTTAATAATTCAAAATAAACACAAAACAGTGCATCAGCCCCTCACGGAGACTGATGCGCACAAAGTAAAAGCAAAACATAAAATAAAGCCCAGGCCTGGTCCTCTCTCGTCCTTCACTGTCGTCGCTCCAGTTTTATATCCTTCCATCTCCTCTGTGGGACTCAAGACCGGTGGTGGGTTGCAGGTGTCGCTGATTTCCCAATCACTCCACCGGCCTCGCTCGTGTTCCCACATCCCTCGGCCCCACCCCACTCGTCACACATAGCTTTGTTAGATTTACTCATTTTACCAGCAAAAACCCACACACAATGTCACACTGCAGGCAGTGCATCAAAGCTCTGTTGCTCATGTAGACTACCACTCACTTCACAATCACTATACTGCAAATATTCAATGTCAAACATATCTGCTGGATTGAGCTGAAACCTCATATAGACCTCATATCATGACCTCTGGCATCATCTGCAAATCAAAACGCTGGATCTGAAAGGCATCAACTTTCAAATCCCTCCTTCTCAGGAAAGATTCAAAGGTTCTCTCAGAGACAAAGAAACTGTCTACTGTAAGTGCTAAGCCTTATGTTGCTAAGCTGCTACGCTAAGGTATTCCAAGGAGAAACAAAGTTTGCAGTTTGGAAACAGCAACAACGACCACAAGCTTAGTGCCCCATCTTCAACAACAACGTCAGAGCCTTCTCTTCAGGGATCCTTTTCCTGCATGTTCCAGATGGTCCACATCTTCTGGACAACTTCACCTTCAAGGCTCCTCTATTTTCATATTTGCAAACCTGCAGGAACTTCTCAATCTTCAGGAGTTCATCGTCCACCAGTGCTTTGTGTTCAAGACTGTGGAATGGATATGACTCCTTTCTTTCCACTCGTGGCTCAGGTAAACAAGTGGAAGACATGTGGCCCAGACTCAGCACATGATCAGGCACAATATCATTCTTTTCGCAGACTGTTGGTATTTGTGTGTATTGTCAGTATATGATTATCTAATTTTCATTAGATTTTATATAACTGATGCCAGTTAATAAAAAATAATCTCTTAGTATTTTTGTTGAATTCAGAATAAGGTGCATTTTATTACCGACAAAGGAAATATAATTTATCTTTCCATAAGATAATGTGTAACATCCATAGAAACATCCAACTCAGTCACTTGCATCTATAAGTTATTACTGTTAGAATTATCTTTTGTTAATAAAAAAACATTATATTACACTTGTATCTTCTGTTTTGATAATTCAGTAAGAGGCTCTACAAGTTAATGATATCTCTGAAGTCCTTGAGATTGGTCAGACTACAACTTGCTCCAATATGTGTAATTCTTATTTCTTTAACAATCTTCCATGAGTTTTCTCTACTATTAATGTGAAATTCCAATCTGGTGCCCAGTAAAATAGTATGCCCAAACCTATTATTAATATCAATATATAAGCCCAAATCCAGTACACTGGTGTGAGGCCATGTGAGGCTATCTAACATTAAAATCATTACTGTACAACTTTATTTAAAGGAAATGGTAAGATTTGCATCTGGGGGAAGTCGTGGCCTAATGGTTAGAGAGTTGGTTTTGTAACCCAAAGGTTGCCGGTTGAAATCTCGTACCAGCAGGGAGAGTGTTTGTACTGCACTCTTTCCACCTTCAATACCACAACTGAGGTGCCCTTGAATTTTATGGGATGAAGGCAGAGCACTAATTCCGACATGTCATGTAACTTTCACTTTTTTTTAAATGATCTGTGAGTGACATTCAGATGTCAGACAATTGTGTTTACAATGCAAAAATAAGTATTTCATTCTTATGAAAATATATAAACATGCTGAAATGTTAGTCTATATCTCATATCAAGTCTTGTAGTCTTAAGCATGGTCACATGGATATATACATATCGCATGGATGAGAAAGATGGACTTTTGCTTTAAAAAAAAAAACAAAAAAACATAGGCATATGTAAGCTCCTTATCTGGTTATACTATAACTACACTACAAATGCCCTCAAATAGAACATAATTATGGAGTAACACAGAATACACAAACATATGCTTTGAGGTTCAGTACAATTAATATGCAACATGTCTAGGCTAATGTCAAAGTTTAAATGTAATATTAAATTAAAATTAATAAAATTACAATAATAAAATTTATATAATATAAATTATAATATAATAATATAATTTATAATTTTAAAAATTATAAAATTACATTTCACCCATATAAAATATGAATGTGTGTAACATATTGTTCCTGTGGCTCAGTGGTAGAGCATTGCATTACAAGCGAAAAAAGGTTGTAATTCTCAGGGAGCACACATACTGGTAAAATGTATAGTCTGAATGCACTGTCAGTCGCTTTGGATAAAAGTGTCTGCTAAATGCATAAATATAGTGTAAATGTAATTCATAATACGAAATGAATTAGGGATTGTTCAATTCTATTTATTACATTTTTGCAAAAAACTACATTTTGTAAGTTTTAAAAATAGACTTACATCTTATCTTATCTTTCAAGTTTAAGTATATTATATAATATAATGCTATTTTGCTAAAAACCACAACCTTATGATGATCAGATAGATTCTGTAGACAGACAGACAGACAGATAGATCTTAATTAAGCAGTGCATGCGTGCTGAGCCAAGTTTCCCCACAATAGGCCTCTGTGTGGAGTTGTCCATTCAAACACAAACAGCTCTAGCATCATGCCAAGTACTAAGAAATAATGGAGCAGTTTAGAGGCTCCGTCCCTGTTCACAGGCTCCCTGAGCTGGGAAAATGTTAGTGCAGCGTTCAGGAGGGCCTTTTAATTGTTTTCTCATCTCTCTTTTTCATTGGTTTTTTAAAAGGCTCGGGGCTGACAAACAGGCAATGAACGGATTGTTTTGTGTTCCGTTGCCCACAGCCGGAGGTAAACACAACGCACCCCTGTGTTCCCCCAGGGGTGCTTCGGAAAGGGGGAGAAACAGACAGAGATGGAGGCCCTCCGGAAGCTGATGGAGATGGGCATAGTGCTGCCATTGTGTGTGCTGCTGAGATTCTCATGCGTGTCCGTTAAGAGAAGACGAGGGTGATAAAGCTCTCTCGGATGAAGTGAGTAACGGCTCTGCGCTCCCACACATTCACTTATTTACATGCTCAAGAGTGAAATTAATGCCCCGTGATCTCCGACAGTGCACACAAAGATACTCACAAAGCTACCTTAAAGGGCTTTAAGAGACTCTAGTGGAAATGGTGGCTTTGAGAAGGTTCATGTTTCTGGGGTTGGGGAGGGGCACCGGCAGGATGGGGCTGGATAGGACTGCCAACAAGGGTTGAGGAGAGAGAAAAAAACAGCCCCCTTTCTTCCAGTTTGAGATCTATGGACCCGAATGTTAATCTTTTTGCTAACAGCTACACCATGTACAAACTGTAGCATCGACACACTGATTCACATCGTTCGATTCTGATTGTGTGTGTTGAAGGTGTGGCTAACTTTACAGAACACAACATTGGACACTTCTGCAGATGATTGTTTCTGTTCATTCGCTCACAAAGATTTCAAATCAGGGAGCTCACAGTTCCTCTGACAGACTGCTAAGACAGACAAGTCAACAGTCCCATCCCTCCGGTGGATCACAACAATCACAATTATAACATGATGTAAGAGAACCTGTGTATTTATCCCACTTAGTAATGGCTGTACACATGATCCTGAATGGAGCAGGTCTGATTTAACTAGTCCATATTTGATCATGAGCTACATAAGATCATATGTTTGGAGGCATATTTGATCATGAGCCTTTATAATAAAAACAAGATTGCATATAAACAAATAATTTCATTTCTGTGATGTAGTTAAACACTGTGGAATGTCACACAGATAGATATCTACTGTCCAGGAATCCAGCTCTGAGGCTATTGTCTTGTGAGGGGAAATACTAGCACTTCAGAAGATGAGATCTGACAGCTAAAAGAGCAAGACACCATCTTTACTCATTGTCATGACCAAATTTATTTGAAGTCTACATAGGCTATGGAGAGACAGAGATGGAGGAGGAAGAAAGGAGTGATGAAGAGCGCAGAGAGAAATAAGTTGGATGGCACTTTGGCAGCACAGGCGTGTTCCCAGGAGGATTACTCAAGCCTAAAAACACACACACACACACACACACACACACACACCCACACACACTCTCTCTGCCATTCTTTCCTTCGTGTTTTCACTTCTAACACCCCTTAAGCCGTTTTAAATTTCTCTCTCACAACATATTTATCCACTATTTTTCAACATCCAGCTTTTCACTTTTATTAGTCTCATTTCTTCCTCTTCAGTAGTCTTCTGTGAGCATGTGAGTAGGTTACTATGCTCATAGTATCCAAAAACAACCTTTACCTTCATTCATTTCTCCTCTTCCCTCAGGCCATCTACCTCATTAAATATTCTCCCCACTTTGCAATAAAGCATGTACAATACTCAACTATCCATACTTAATATTTATGCGTATGCTATTGATTTAATATATTTACATTTACATTTAGTCATTTATCAGACGCTTTTATCCAAAGGGACTCACAAATGAGGACAATGGAATCAATCAAAAAAAGGGCAATGATACACAAGTGCTATAAGTCTCAGTTGGCTTAACGCAGTACATGTAGCAAGGTTTTCATTTATTTATGTATTCATTTTTGAATCATATAATAAATCAAATAAAAACAGATAGAATAGCTAGTGTTAGAAGCCTTTTTGCTTTTGTTAATTGTATAATAAATAAAAAGCAAACAAATAGATAGAAATACAAAAATATTAGAAGCCAGTGTTAAATTTCATTTTTTTTAAAGAAATCAAGCAGTTAGTAAATAAATAGAGTGCAAGTCTAAATTTTTTGTATAGAATATATATCTGACATATTTCACATTCCCTTGTGTAGTTTGTATATAGCACTTCTGAACATACTGTCTATTGTCTCTTTGTCTATTGTTTTTACATATTTATTTTTATTCACTTATTTATTTATTTATTTTTTCTCTGGCTTTTTACTTGTAAATCTGTCTGTGCACTTGAAACGTCTGTCACCAAGACAAATTCCTTGTGTGTGTAAGCACACTTGGCAATAAAGCTCTTTGTGATTCTCTTTGAACTCCCACGTTCAAAACAGACATGCCTGAATTATTATAATAATAATTATTATTATTATTATTAATATCTGGTTACACTTTGTTGAAGAGGAATTTACAGCATGCTCTATTTCCTTGGGGATATACTTTACATTGATTTTTCCTGAGCACACCAACCCCCAGCCTTAATTTCACCCCCATCACACCTGCCTTCACGGCTAGCCTTTGGCTGAAGGCTCTGATATGACATGAGTGGGGGAGGATATCACAAAAAGGTCTGACAAAGAATACTTCATAATCTACCACTGTATTTCCAAATCAAAGTATGAAACAACCTGCAAAAATAAGCTTCAAATTCAACCTGTTTGTGTAGCGTAAAGGTTTGAATAAGAATAGATTCTATGGTGACGCTATTACTGCACAAACACATTTGTGTGCACATTATGCATCTATGCTCTCACACACACACACACACACACACACACACACAGGTCCCTTAACACAATGAAAGGGGGACTTGTAATTTTGCCACTCAGGAGGCTTTTGAACTCCAACAGAATGAACATAATGGATTATCTGCATGAAGGCTCTCTCACACATCTCCTAAAATGTAATAAATAAATATATAATAAATACTCACACCTAAGGGCTCCAGATCTTACTGAAAATGTATGAAATTTATATTTTTTTTCTTTGTATTATTACTATTTTGCTGTACTATTCTGAGAAGAGTTGAATGATATCTCTTTATTCTCTTGAGTAAACTGCGCATTTGATAACAGGTGAATGTAGCCTACATGAGTTTAATGCTCTTACAGCTCAAAGAATAATTCAGTTGCTTCAACCAGCTCATACAGTCATGCAGACTGAGAAAGAAAGAAAGAAAGAAAGAAAGAAAGAAAGAAAGAAAGAAAGAAAGAAAGAAAGAAAGATCCCAAGAGCAATTTCAAACACATTACATTGATCGCATTAGTAAATCTTAATGCAAGTATGTATCTATGGTTACTATATGGATCCACTGATTTGAAAACACACAATCTAACCTAAACAGATCTCACCTGTCAACCCTGGAAGATTCAGGAACGGGTAATTGTTGGTGTTTTCTTCACCCTTTGCTCTCGTTCTTTCATGCACTTTGGTGAGATGTGACGCGTTGGTAGCGCGCAGCGGAAAGAGACGCGCGTGCAGCGTTCTGTTTGGATAATCCGGTGTTCCGAGCACATCTACAATCACAGTGAAGGAAGACTACCTCAGTGAGAACACAGGCGATGTTTACACTCTTCCCGCCCCGCCTCACATCAACCATTCCTCCTATCTTCACACTCTAAAGTGGGCTACCTTTGAGTAATTCCACTCACATTCATTTCATAAATTGACGTTCGCGAATTGTTTAATAATTGGCATGTAGGCTACCACAGTTAACTGACGTTTCATGTAAAACAGCAACCCTTACGCAAATTTATTTAGGCGTAGCTATTGATGACTATTTGTATAACTACAGTTTTACAACAAATACCATGGTTAAACTATGGGAAATGTAGCAAAGCCATGGTTAATTTGTGTTTACTGTGGTTTAACTATAGTAACCATGCATGTTTTTTGGATTTATTTGTAGTAAAACCATGGTTAAATAATTTTAGTAAGGAAATGGGTGTGTTTAGGAATGTTTGATCCGATATGAATGGAAAGAGAGCAGAAGGAAAGCGATGCAAGAAAGTGATGTGTCGAGTGATGAAAGGATGAGAAGAAACAAAGCAGTTTCAAGGCAATTAGTGACGTATTTGTATGAATTTGTAAAACCACATTCCTGGATCTGCTCTCGATCCACCGATGGCTATGTTAGGAGTGGAATCTTTTGCCTTTGTTACAAATCTGCATTTTAAATGTATAGTATAGTATAATTCCCACACCTGGCAAATTTGCAAAACGTTAGTTAAAATAAATAAATAAATAGGAACCATAACGGAATATGGAAATTAGCTTGTAGCACTACTGCTGAGTGCTCACTAGTTTTATCACTATTTTTCACTATATCTTAAGCAATTTCACTTCATAAAGCTCCCATATAGTCTATATATAAAAAAAGTATTTTGTGTCATATTGCTATTTTGATGTGGTTTATGTGTGAGAGAGAAAGAAGTGCAATGACCTTTTATAATATATACTGCTTATTGACTGCAGTGTAGTGAGAAGAGATCGAACCTCTAACCTCTGAGTAATTCATTTGAAGATGCATTACAGCCCAATAATGAATGAATAAATCAATTAATCCATACTTAATCATGTAAATATCATACATCAAATATCAATCGGCTTAAAACACATCTTTTCCATCTTTATTTGACCCTCTAACTTTAACACTCACTATTCTAATTCTATTCTTAAAAAAAAAAATCTAACTACCTTTCTAATCTTTTTGTATTCTATTTTCTCTTCATTTATTATGCAATTGTATGTGTATGTGTGTGTGTGTGTGTGTAAAGACCTCTAACACTAGCTTGCTCTATTCTTTTTTATTCTATCTGTTTTCTTTTTATTTATTATATTATTTAAAATCCCATGCTACGTGTACTGTGTTAACCTAACTGAGACTTGTTATAACACTTGTATATCATTGCTCTTTTTGTTGTTTTTGATTGCTTCCACTGTCCTCATCTGCAGGGGCGTAATGCATTCATGATTTTTGAGGGGGCACATGGAGGGGGATATAAGTCATGGTTGTCATGTCAGCAGCTACGATAGCACTGTATAACTGATATAGGCTTATGTTTTATTTATTTATTTTTCCTATTTATCCAAAGAATTCCAAACATGCTTAATATATCAGGAAATATCTCGATTCTCAAATATGTGTAAGTTAACGCGTTTTGCACCTTTATAGATTGTTATTTGATCAATATATGGGGATGGGCAAAGTAGTGTAATCTATTAACTACACATAAATCCCAGACTTGTTACTTAAGTGCCATATCATGCCATGAAATATTTTTAATACGACTGAATTTGAATTTAATGTAAATTTTAATAACAATATTGTAAGTTACTTATATTAACACTTTTATTTTACAGAGAGTTAAGAAAATGTACATTATCAAAAAACATTTTCATTCAGTCTAGCCAGAGTTCAGGCACTCTCAAAAACTCCCATTAAAATCACTGAAGCACTTTACATTCTGAAACGAATATCTTACTTACATTCGTATGCACATCTGCACTTTTTGTTGTTTCTGATGAGAGAATTCGCTAAATAATTCAGTCAGCAAGCAAGTTAACAAAACACTGTGTTTCAGTGATGACTCTTCTGCACGTCTCTGATTGGCCATTGCAGTCATAAGTGCAACAGAAATGTTTCTGATTGGTTATCATGAAGCGTTGTACGAACGCAGATTTGAATTTAGCAGCTGATGCTGTGCACTGAATGATCTAATCACACCGGTGTGATAATGTATCAAATATATTAAAAATATTATTCATCCAATTTATTTATTTATTTTATTTTTTCGTTTGGAAGCTGCATTTAAAATCCACTTGGATCAGAAATCTGAGGGGGCACGCGCCCCCTCACTTCGAATGGGCATGACGCCTCTGCTCATCTGTAAGTCGCTTTGGATAAAAGCGTATGCTAAATGAATAAATGTAAATGTAATGTAATGTAAATGTAAATAATTGTTAGTGTGATTAATTGCATAACTCAAAATTTATAATAAAAAATTTTCAACTGTATTTTCAAATTAATGTGAAATCAAAGAAATTATTTCAAATATTTAAAATGTTTGTTGCAATATTTATTTATTTATTCATTTGTTTATTTATTTATTTATGTTTAACAAATATCACTGATAGTATCACTGATACCAATAGCCTACTAGGGATGCACCAAAATGAAAATGTCACGTCAGGGATCCAATGAGGCACCGAGATAGAACCAATTGCGAGTAAGTCTTTTATTAAGGGCAATCCAAAAGGGTAAACAGTCCAGGCAGAGGTCGATACCAAACAAAACCAAACCAAACATAAACAAACAAGGACACAAGGCAAGAGCACGACAAGATGACGGACATGAATTAACAACGACTCCGTGACACATACTAAGACAGACCGGGTTATATACACAAAAGGATAATGGGGAAACAGGAGACAGGTGGGGAACAATCAATGAACTAAACAAGGAGGAAGGTGACCAAATAAGGAGACAGGAAGTGATAATATGATAAACACCGTGGGAACTGAGGACACCTAGTGGAACCCCAGGGAACACAACCCAGACACTGTGACAGTACCCTCCTTCTACGGAGCGGCTCCCAGACGCTCCAAGACAGACACAAAACAGAGACCAGGAGGGAGGCGGACAGGTGGAGGCTCAGGGGGAGGGACGGAGGGCCAGAAAAGAAAAACATGGGGAACAGGCACCAGAATGTAAACACAACACAGAAAGACCAGGAGGGAGGAGGACAGGAGGAGGTTCAGGGGGAGGGACGGAGGGCCAGACTAACAGAAAGGAACAGGGACAGACAAAAACCAAAGGAAAAAACAACATGAAGCCTCCCAGGGCGGAGCAGAAGACCACCACACCCTTGTGGTCAAGGCCAGAGCCCTCCAGGGCGGAGCGGAAGACCACCACAACCGTGTAGTCAGGGCAAGCGCCCCCCAGGGCGGAGCGGAAGACCACCATGTCCGTGTGGTCAGAGCGGAAGCCCCCCAGGGCGGAGCAGAAGACCACCATGTCCGTGTGGTCAGAGCGGAAGCCCCCCAGGGCGGAGCAGAAGACCACCACAACCTTGTGGTCGAGGCCAGAGTTCCCCAGGGCGGATCAGAAGCCCACCACTTCCGTGCGGCCGGATCAACGGGAGGACAAGACTCTGGTAATTCCATGGTGTCTCTACTGGACTCCAGAAGATCGGTGCTGGCCTGACACTGCTCATGAAGATTATTGGTGACTTGCATTTGCTCATGAAGATCAATGGTGACTTGCCTTTGTTCATGAAGATCAGAGGTGACTTGCCTTTGTTCATGAAGATCAGAGGTGACTTGCCTTTGTTCATGAAGATCAGAGGTGACTTGACTCAGTCCTTGAAGATCACCGGTGACTTGACTCAGTCCTTGAAGATCACCGGTGACTTGAATCAGCTCTGAAAGGTCAAAGGTGACTTGACTCAGCTCTGAAAGGTCAAAGGTGACTTGACTTGACTCAGCTCTGAAAGGTCAAAGGTGACTTGACTTGACTCTGAAAGGTCAGCGGTGACTAGCCCTGACTCTGGAGCATCAGCGGTGACTAGCCCTGACTCTGGAGGGTCATCGGTGACTAGCCCTGACTCTGGAGGGTCATCGGTGACTAGCCCTGACTCTGGAGGGTCATCGGTGACTGGCACCTGACTCGACTCTGGAGGGTCATCGGTAACTGGCACCTGACTCGACTCCGGAGGGTCATCGGTGACTGGCACCTGACTCGACTCCGGAGGGTCATCGGTGACTGGCACCTGACTCGACTCCGGAGGGTCATCGGTGACTGGCACCTGACTCGACTCCAGAGGGTCCACTGGCACCTGACTCGACTCCGGAGGGTCCACTGGCACCTGACTCGACTCCGGAGGGTCCACGGGCACCTGACTCGACTCCGGAGGGTCCACGGGCACCTGACTTGACTCCGGAGGGTCCACGGGCACCTGACTCGACTCCGGAGGGTCCACGGGCACCTGACTCGACTCCGGAGGGTCCACGGGCACCTGACTCGACTCCGGAGGGTCCACTGGCATCTGACTTGACTCTGGAGGGTCCACTGGCACCTGACTCGACTCTGGAGGGTCAGCTGAGACTCTCATCCTGTGCAGCGGCGCTGGGCAAGCAGCCATCTTGGGCCATGACTCTGGACAGGTGGCCATCTTGTACTGTGGTGCTGGGCTGGCGGCCATCTGGGGTTGTGGTGCTGGACTGGCGGCCATCTTGTACTGTGGCGCTGGACCGGTGGCCAATTTGGGCATTGGCGCTGGGTTAGCGGCCATCTTGTGCTGTGGCGCTAGGCTGACGGCCATCTTGGGCTGTGGCACTGAACCGTTGGCCAAAGTGGGCATTGGCGCTGGGCTGGCGGCCATCTTGTACTGTGGCGCTGGACTGGTGGCCAATTTGGGCATTGGCGCTGGGTTGGCGGCCATCTTGGGCTGTGGCGCTGGAACGGTGGCCAATTTGGGCATTGGCGCTGGGTTAGCGGCCATCTTGTGCTGTGGCGCTTGGCTGGTAGCCAGCCTGGGCAGTGGTGCTGGACTGGCGGCCATCTTGGGTTGTGGCGCTGGAACGGTGGCCAATTTGGGCATTGGCGCTGGGTTAGCGGCCATCTTGTGCTGTGGCGCTTGGCTGGTAGCCATCCTGGGCAGTGGTGCTGGACTGGCGGCCATCTTGGGTTGTGGCGCTTGGTTGGTAGCCATCCTGGGCAGTGGTGCTGGAATGGCGGTCATCTTGGGTTGTGGCGCTTGGCTGGTTGCCATCCTGGGCAGTGGTGCTGGGCTGACGACCACCCCGCCGGAAGAGACAGAAGTGGCTGGGGCATCCCACCGAAGCCGATGCTGCAGGTAGCGCACAAATTCCCAGAATTCCAGTGTCTCTAACTGCGCCATCTCCTCCTGAGACACTGGATCATCCAGCCCGCCATTGAAATAGTCCTTGAGGGCCGCATCATTGTAGCCCATGCCCTCGGCCAGGGACCAGAACACCTGAGCCAGGGCACCCACTTCATTTCCCTCTTGGCGGAGGGCGATCAACCGAAGATACTTGGCTCGCCGCTCCGCCATCTTGGCTGGGGAACGGAAAGACGACATACCGCTGGTTCATAGAATGACGGAGTCGTTCTGTCACGGCAGGGATCCAATGAGGCACAGAGATAGAACCAATTGCGAGTAAGTCTTTTATTAAGGGCAATCCAAAAGGGTAAACAGTCCAGGCAGAGGTCGATACCAAACAAAACCAAACCAAACATAAACAAACAAGGACACAAGGACACAAGGCAAGAGCACGACAAGATGACGGACATGAATTAACAACGACTCCGTGACACATACTAAGACAGACCGGGTTATATACACAAAAGGATAATGGGGAAACAGGAGACAGGTGGGGAACAATCAATTAACTAAACAAGGAGGAAGGTGACCAAATAAGGAGACAGGAAGTGATAATATGATAAACACAGTGGGAACTGAGGACACCTAGTGGAACCCCAGGGAACACAACCCAGACACTGTGACAGAAAATTCTTAGCCGACGCTGAACAAAATGAAACATGTTTTTTTCAAATGTTTTCATCCATTTTGCCTTTTTTTTCACCATTGCATACATTAACTAGATAAAAAAGTTCCACTGGTGGCAGAATGGAGAAAAAAACCTTGGGAGAAACCAGACTCAGTTGGGGGGGGGGGGCAGTTCTCCTCTGACCAGACGAAACCAGCAGTTCAATTCCAGGCTGCAGCAAAGTCAGATTGTGTAGAAGAATCATCTGTTTCCTGTGGTCTTGTCCTGGTGGTCCTCTGAGACAAGGTCTTTACAGGGGATCTGTATCCGGGGCTCTAGTTGTCCTGGTCTCCACTGTCTTTCAGGGATGTAGAGGTCCTTTCTAGGTGCTGATCCACCATCTGGTCTGGATACGTACGGGATCCGGGTGACTACAGTGACCCTCTGATCTGGATACAGACTGGATCTGGGGGCTATGGTGACCTCGGAATAAGAGAGAAACAGACTAATATTAGCGTAGATGCCATTCTTCTAGTGATGTAGCAAGTACATCGGGTGTTATGGGAAGTGTTCCCGGTTCCGGTTTACCTAATTAATGCAGCCTAAAAATCCTTTAACGGATTTGGATATTAAAAGCATATTAGTATGTTATGTGTATGCCAGGTTAAAGAGATGGGTCTTTAATCTAGATTTAAACTGCAAGAGTGTGTCTGCCTCCCGAACAATGTTAGGTAGGTTATTCCAGAGTTTAGGAGCCAAATAGGAAAAGGATCTGCCGCCCGCAGTTGATTTTGATATTCTAAGTATTATAAAATTGCCTGAGTGTTGAGAACATAGCGGACGTAGAGGATTATAATGTAGGAGGAGCTCATTCAAATACTGAGGTGCTAAACCATTCAGGGCTTTATAAGTAATAAGCAATATTTAAAAATCTAGTTGATGTTTGATAGGGAGTCAGTGTAAGGTTGACAGAACCGGACTAATATGGTCATACTTCATGGATCTAGTAAGAACTCTTGCTGTTGCGTTTTGGACTAGCTGTAGTTTGTTTACTAAGCGTGCAGAACAACCACCCAATAAAGAATTACAATAATCTAACCTTGAGGTCATAAATGCATGAATAACATTTCTGCATTAGACATTGAGAGCATGGGCCATAATTTAGATATATTTTTGAAATGGAAAAATGCAGTTCTCTTATGAGAGTTCTCTCGTACTGCGTCTTAGCTAAGACGCTACGGGAAAAGTCCCTTTTCACGAAATACTGAAGCAAAAAATTATCCTTAATTTTGAATTGTTGTAAAGCGCATTTGCAGCAGCACGCAGCCATAGGCGAGACGGCTCCATAAAAGTGCTGCGTCTTTTTAAAGATACGCTTTAAAAGCGTATACCGGAACCGCCTCCAGCTCAACCGAGCTCGCCCGTTCTCCCTGCTTCGCCGGCCTCCCCTGCATCACTTCCCGATGGTCAGCACCCGCTGTCTGCTGCCGCGTCCTCCGAGGAAGTGGATCTCAGGGCCGCATCTGGGGAAGAAGACACGTGCTCTCTGCTAGCTTCGGGCAGTGAGGGTTGGGTGAGCTTCGGGGAATCTTGCGCCTTCTGCTCTGAGGCCCAGCAGACGGGCTGATATTGAGAAGGAGCTGATGCGAGTGCTCACGCTGGCCGCGACGAGCCTCGGCCTCGAGTGGTCTGCACCAGCGCCCCCCTCTCGTTCCCGGCTGGATGGTAGCTTTCTTCCGGATGAGCGTACTTCTCCTAGCTCAAAGCCCGCCCCGTTTCTTCCTGAGCTTCACGAAGAAGTGGCAAAAGCTTGGAATGCTCGAACTCGTTCGTCTGTTTCGCCAGCATTCTCCACACTGGACGATGCTAAAAACAGAGGCTACCAGTCACTTCCGCCGGTGGAACAGGCTATAGCCACGCATCTTTGCCCGCCCTCTGCTGGACGGCGGACGAAAGCGGCGTTGCCATCGAAAGCCTGCCGCATGACGTCATCTCTGATCGCGCGGATCTTCTCTGCCTCTGGGCAGGCTGCGTCTGCGTTACACACCATGGCCACGCTGCAGATTTTCCTGGGTGATCTCCTCCGCAAGCTGGATGAGATGGGACCTGAAGCTATCTGTCTCGCGGATCTGAGGAGTGCTTCGGATCTCTCCCTCCGCGCTACTAAGTCCGCTGCACAGGCCATGGGACAGGTTATGGCTTCCGCTACTGTGGCTGAGAGACATTTATGGCTAACGCTTTCAGACATGGCAGAGTCTGAGTGCGCTGCGTTCCTCGACGCACTGCTGACTCCTGCTGGCCTATTTGGATCGTCTGTCAACGAGTTCGTTGAAAGATTCGTTGAGGACCAGAAAGCGTCGCAAGCTTTTAAGCACTTCTTGCCGAAGCGCTCCGGTTCTGCAGCGAGTCGCGCTAGACCGGCCCCGCAAAGCTCTCAGTCACGCCCCCCGCCTCCAGCTGCTTCATCGCGACAGTGCCAGCAACGCAGCTCGGGACCCCGTTCTCGCTCTACCAGCGGTCGCCCCGCGCCACGGGAGACGCGGCAGAGGATTACGGTGAAGCCGGAAGCCCCGAATTCATCCTAGCACTTCTAGGAAAGCGCCGGTGTACGAGTTCCGCTGTGGCCGAGCTCCCACCCAAGCGCGCCGCTGTTTCAGTTCCAGGAATTGTGACAGTGTTTTCTCTACTTCCTGTTGGCCTTCTGTAGCAAATTGTAGCTCCGTGTAGCTGTTTTTATTTTATTTTTTTCTCTAGAATCTTTATCTTACTATCACTCTCTGTTTTTTAAAGTGTTTTTCACAAGTTCATCAAACAACCGCAGTAAGAATTTTCATCAAGCACGGTGAGTAATGGCTTCTCCTATCATTGTTTCTTGCACCTCTTGCCACATGTACAGTTTATCTATCTCTGTCGCTGATGAGGGATTCACATGTGATAAATGCAGGGAAATAGTTAGGCTGACAGAGAAGATTTCAGAATTAGAGACACGCATCCAAACTTTAATTGAGGACAGTAAGAATGTTAGGGCTCTAGATACGGCTTTGGATGCGTCTAGCTCAGGGATTCCTGTACATTGTTCGGTTCCGGAAACAGAGCCCCAGCAGCAGGGCAACTGGGTGACGGTGAGGCAGCGTAGTCGTGGGTCAAAACACCGCTCTTCTGTTCCGATCAAAACATTAAACAGGTTCTCCCCACTCAGTGATGCACCCACTGAGAAACCTGATGAAAGTGCTCTAGTTATTGGTGATTCTATTGTACGGAACGTGAATATAGAGACAGCAGCCACCATAGTCAAATGTTTACCGGGAGCCAGAGCGCCTGACATCTTTGCAAATTTAAAAGTGCTGGCTAATGCTAAACGTAAATACAGTAAGATTGTTATTCATGCCGGCGCTAATGATGTTCGACTTCGCCAGTCGGAGATCACTAAAAATAACATTAAAGAGGTGTGTGAACTTGCAAGCATGATGTCAGACACTGTAATATGCTCTGGTCCCCTCCCTGCTTACCGTGGTGATGAGATGCATAGCAGATTGTCTTCACTCAATGGCTGGATGTCTAAGTGGTGCCCACAGAATAACATAGGTTTCATAGACAATTGGACGAGCTTTTGGGGCAGACCTGACCTGTTGAAAAGAGATGGTCTTCATCCCTCTTGGGGTGGCGCCACTCTTCTCTCTAGAAATATGGCAAATAGTCTTAGTGTTTATACTTGACTAACTGGGGCCCAGGTCAGGAAGCAGACAGACTGGCTAAACCGACCGTCTGCTAGCTGCCTCCCGTCACAGAGGTCAGTTAATTCTCAGCACATAGAGACTTTTTCAGCTAGATATCACACTATAGAGACTGTGTCTGTTCCCCGAACTAGAAAATACAAAAAACGTCCAAACCAAGTTAAGATTAACAATTTAATTGAGGTTCAACAAATAAAAAACAGAAGCAATATGGATAAACAAATGATAAAGCTTGGCTTATTGAATATCAGATCCCTTTCTACGAAAACACTTTTTGTAAATAATATGATCACTGATCATGATATGGATGTACTCTGTTTGACAGAAACCTGGCTAAAACCTGATGATTACATTATTTTAAATGAGTCCACCCCCCAAGATTACTGTTATAAACATGAGCCACGTCTAAAAGGCAAAGGTGGAGGTGTTGCTTCAATTTATAACAACGTTTTCAGGATTTCTCAGAGGGCAGGCTTCAAGTATAACTCATTTGAAGTAATGGTACTTCATATAACATTATCCAAAGAAACAAATGTTAATGATAAATCCCCTGTTATGTTTGTACTGGCTACTGTATACATGCCACCAGGGCACCATACAGACTTTATTAAAGAGTTTGGTGATTTTACATCCGAGTTAGTTCTGGCTGCAGATAAAGTTTTAATAGTTGGTGATTTTAATATCCATGTTGATAATGAAAACGATGCATTGGGATCAGCATTTATAGACATTCTGAACTCTATTGGTGTTAGACAACACGTTTTAGGACCTACTCATTGTCGAAATCATACTCTAGATTTAATACTGTCACATGGAATTGGTGTTGAAATTATTCAGCCAAGTGATGATATCTCAGATCATTATTTAGTTCTTTGCAAAATTCATATAGCCAAAATTGTAAATTCTACTTCTTGTTACAAGTATGGAAGAACCATCACTTCTACCACAAAAGACTGCTTTTTAAGTTATCTTCCTGATGTATCCAAATTCCTTAGCATATCCAAAACCTCAGAACAACTTGATGATGTAACAGAAACTATGGACTCTCTCTTTTCTAGCACTTTAAATAAAGTTGCTCCTTTACGCTTAAGGAAAGTTAAGGAAAACAGTTTGACACCATGGTATAATGAGCATACTCGCACCCTAAAGAGAGCAGCCCGAAAAATAGAGCGCAGCTGGAGGAAAACAAAACTAGAGGTATTTCGTATTGCTTGGCGGGAAAGTAACATATCCTACAGAAAAGCATTAAAAACTGCTAGATCCGATTACTTTTCTTCTCTTTTAGAAGAAAACAAACATAACCCCAGGTATTTATTCAATACAGTGGCTAAATTAACGAAAAATAAAGCCTCAACAAGTGTTGACATTTCCCAACACCACAGCAGTAATGACTTTATGAACTACTTTACTTCTAAAATCAATACTATTAGAGATAAAATTGCAACCATTCAGCCGTCAGCTACAGTATCACATCAGACAGTGCACTATAGATCCCCTGAGGAACAGTTCCACTCATTCTCTACTATAGGAGAGGAAGAATTGTATAAACTTCTTAAATCATCTAAACCAACAACATGTATGTTAGACCCTATACCATCTAAGCTCCTGAAAGAGGTGCTTCCAGAGGTCATAGATCCTCTTCTGACTATTATTAATTCCTCATTGTCATTAGGACATGTCCCCAAAACCTTCAAACTGGCTGTTATTAAGCCTCTCATCAAAAAACCACAACTTGACCCCAAAGAACTAGTTAATTATAGACCAATCTCGAATCTTCCTTTTCTGTCCAAGATACTAGAAAAGGTGGTATCCACACAATTATATTCCTTCTTAGAGAAAAATGGTATATGTGAGGATTTTCAGTCAGGATTTAGACCGTATCATAGTACTGAGACTGCTCTTCTTAGAGTTACAAATGATCTGCTCTTATCATCTGATCGTGGGTGTATCTCTCTATTAGTTTTATTGGATCTTAGTGCTGCGTTTGACACAATTGACCACAACATTCTTTTGCATAGACTTGAATACTTTGTTGGCATCAGTGGAAGTGCATTAGCATGGTTTAAATCGTACTTATATGACCGCCATCAGTTCGTAGCAGTGAATGAAGATGTATCCTATCGATCACAAGTGCAGTATGGAGTACCTCAAGGCTCAGTACTAGGGCCGCTACTCTTCACGCTTTATATGTTACCCTTGGGAGATATCATCAGGAAACATGGTGTTAGCTTTCACTGTTATGCTGATGATACTCAGCTCTATATTTCTTCGCAGCCCGGTGAAACACACCAATTTGAAAAACTAATGGATTGCATAGTCGATATAAAAACTGGATGACGAGTAATTTCTTACTGCTAAATTCTGAAAAAACAGAGGTGTTAATTATAGGACCTAAAAACTCTGCTTGTAATAACCTGGAACACTGTCTAAGACTTGATGGTTGCTCTGTCAATTCTTCATCATCAGTTAGGAACCTAGGTGTGCTACTTGATCGCAATCTTTCCTTAGAAAGCCATGTTTCTAGCATTTGTAAAACTGCATTTTCCATCTCAAAAATATATCTAAATTACGGCCTATGCTCTCAATGTCAAATGCAGAAATGTTAATCCATGCATTTATGACCTCAAGGTTAGATTATTGTAATGCTTTATTGGGTGGTTGTTCTGCACGCTTAGTAAACAAACTACAGCTAGTCCAAAATGCAGCAGCAAGAGTTTTTAGTAGAACCAGGAAGTATGACCATATTAGCCCGGTCCTGTCAACACTGCACTGGCTCCCTATCAAGCATCGCATAGATTTTAAAATATTGCTTATTACTTATAAAGCCCTGAATGGTTTAGCACCTCAGTATTTGAATGAGCTCCTTTTACATTATAATCCTCTACGTCCGCTACGTTCTCAAAACTCAGGCAATTTGATAATACCTAGAATATCAAAATCAACTGCAGGCGGCAGATCCTTTTCCTATTTGGCGCCCAAACTCTGGAATAACCTACCTAACATTGTTCGGGAGGCAGACACACTCTTGCAGTTTAAATCTAGATTAAAGACCCATCTCTTTAACCTGGCATACACATAACATACTAATATGCTTTTATTATCCAAATCCGTTAAAGGATTTTTAGGCTGCATTAATTAGGTAAACCTGAACCGGAAACACTTCCCATAACAACCTATGTACTTGCTACATCATTAGAAGAATGGCATCTACACTAATATTTGTCTATTTCTCTCTTGTTCCGAGGTCACCGTGGCCACCAGATCCAGTCTGTGTCCAGATCAGAGGGTCACTGCAGTCACCCGGATCCAGTACGTATCCAGACCAGATGGTGGATCAGCACCTAGAAAGGACCTCTACATCCCTGAAAGACAGCGGAGACCAGGACAACTAGAGCCCCAGATACAGATCCCCTGTAAAGACCTTGTCTCAGAGGAGCCCCAGGACAAGAGCACAGGAAACAGATGATTCTTCTGCACAATCTGACTTTGCTGCAGCCTGGAATTGAACTACTGGTTTCGTCTGGTCAGAGGAGAACTGGCCCCCCAACTGAGCCTGGTTTCTCCCAAGGTTTTTTTCTCCATTCTGTCACCGATGGAGTTTCGGTTCCTTGCCGCTGTCGCCTCTGGCTTGCTTAGTTGGGGACACTTCATCTACAGCGATATCGTAGACTTGATTGCAAATAAATGCACAGACACTATTTAACTGAACAGAGATGACATAACTGAATCCAATGATGAACTGCCTTTAACTCTCATTTTTGCATTATTGACACTGTTTTCCTAATGAATGTTGTTCAGTTGCTTTGACGCAATGTATTTTGTTTAAAGCGCTATATAAATAAATAAATAAAGGTGACTGTCTCAGCGTTTTCTGCAACGTGCAAGCCTGCACAGTTGCCCGCTTGCCTGCACACAAAAGCCGTTATCACGGCAACCCAGATATTTCCCGAAAAGAGTGTAATTTCTGGTGTCCCGGCCACGGCCGATGGTGCTCTAAATGTAGTGACGATGCCCACTCCTCAGTGCCCATCTCCACATATAAGCACAGCCCTGCACACAGGGCTCGCGCCCATAAGATCGACTCAGATCGATCACGCGCACTACAAAGTAAACGTGCCCACTCCTCAGTGCCCACAAACACTATGTCACACACGGCGCGTGGTTTCTGTTAAAACGAAACACAAGCACGTATGCTCTGCCCAGGCAGACAGCGAGTCGAAAGCAGTAAATGTGCACGCTTACAGCCCACAGTTACTCGCAGACATCACGAGTCCTACGGGACCCACTCAGCCCTCCCTCACTCGGTTAAGCACCGTGGCGGGGTCGAGGAAGAGCGATCTGCCCGCTGTGATCAGCGCGCTCCCCGCCTCAAATGCCACAGGCATAACGCCCATGTTGCAGCACATCGAAGCGTCGCCGTTGCCCAGTCAACAGAGCGCACTTCGCATCCAACCCTTAGCCATTCATGCAGATGCATGGTCAGCGCTTCCAGGGGTTTCGGATTGGGTGCTAGACATTATAAAGAGAGGCTAATCGCTACAGTTTTTTCGACGCCCTCCGCGCTTTTTTTAAGCGCGCGTCGAAACTACTGTCAAAACAGAAGTAGCACACCTACTTCGGGCCAAAATATCAAAACTGTTGAGCAAAGGGGCTGTGGGGCCTGTATCTCAAGCTCAAAGCGAAGGGGGGCTGTACAGCAGATACTTTCTAGTGCCCAAGAAAGACGGGGGTCTCAAGCCCATACTGGATCTAAGACAGCTGAACAAGGCATTGGTGAAAGACAGTTTCAGAATGCTTACAACCAGGAAACTCCTCGCGCATATTCTCAGAGGGGACTGGTTCATGTCGATGGATCTGAAGGACGCATATTTTCAAATACAGATAGCGTCACGTCACAGGCGATACTTGAGATTCGCCTTCGAGGGCCAGACATACCAGTATACAGTCCTGCCGTTCGGCTTGTCCACGGCTCCTCATACGTTTACGAGGTACATGGAACCCAGCGCTCGCTCCTCTCAGACTCAGAGGCATGCGAGTGCTGAACTATTTGGACGACTGGCTGATTCTGGCTCAATCACGATCAGAGCTCGTGGAACAAGGGGCCATTTTACTCGATCACCTCGAGAAACTCGGTCTCAGTGTCAACTGGACGAAGTGTTCGCTGAAACCCAGTCAGACGATGCTGTTTTTGGGTATAGTTCTGGACTCACGTTCCATGACGGCGCGGCTGTCGCCACAGCGCGCGTTGGGCATTCAGCGCGCAGCGAGCTCTCTCCGCTGCGGCACGACCTTCTCGCTCAGAGAATTTCAGAAGATGCTAGGTCTCATGGCCTCAGCATCTCCAGTTCTTCAGTTGGGCCTGCTCCGCATGCACCCCTTGCAGTTCTGGCTGAAAGCGCGAGTACCGCGCGGAGCGTGGATATCCGGTCGGTTGCGTCTCAGGGTCAATCAGAGCTGTGTTACAGCCCTGAAACCCTGGACAGCGAATGACTGGTACCAATCAGGTGTAAGCCTGGGGACTTCCTCGAGAGTGAAGATGGTGTCGACAGACGCCTCCACTTCGGGATGGGGAGCGCTGCTCGAGGGCAGACCGTCCTTTGGCCTGTGGTCAGAACGGGAAAAGCTCCAACATATCAACTGTCTGGAAATGCTGGCAGTGGAGAACGCGCTGACGCGCTTTTGTCTCCGAATCAAAGGCCACCACGTCTTAGTCCGTTCGGACAACATGTCTGTGGTGTCCTACATAAATCGCCAGGGTGGTCTCAGGTCCCGAAACCTGTACAGGTTGGCAGAACGCCTCGGTTTGGTTTGGGCTCAGCGCAACTTGCGCTCGCTGAGAGCAGTTCATGTTCCTGGGCTACAGAATCTGGATCCAGACAGGCTGTCCAGAAGCAACATTTCCACGGGCGAATGGTCTCTACACCCGCAGGCAGTCCAGCTGTTGTGGGAGAGATTTGGCAGGGCGGAAGTGTACCTCTTCGCATCCCATGAAAATGCTCACTGCCCCGCGTTCTTTTACAAGAACGAAAGCGCGCTGTCAAGGAGGTGGCCGTGCTGCCCGCTCTATGCTTCCCCCCGTCTCCCTACTTCTGCAGGTGGTAGAACGGGTGAGGGAAACGAGATGCTCAGTACTGCTTGTAGCACCACTTTGGAAGAACCAACCATGGTTTCCAGATTTGATGCAGCTAGCAGACACTGCCCCGTGGCCAGTGCCGCTGAGGAGGGATCTCCTCTCGCAGGCCAGGGGCTCGATTTGGCACCCGCAACCGGAGTTGTGGTCCCTCCATGTGTGGGCGTTCAATGGTTACCCGCTGATCTCTCAGTGGGAGTGCTAAATACCATCACTCAGGCTAGAGCTCCGTTGACACGACGGCTGTATGCCTCGAAGTGGTCGGTGTTCTCCAGCTGGTGCACAGCTCTGGGATGTTCACCCCTTAGTTGTGAGGTGACGGAGGTTCTCTCCTTCCTACAGGAGCTGTTGGATAAGGGCAGAGCCCCCTCCACGCTCAAAGTTTACATGGCGGCTATCGCAGCGTTTTCTGAGACAACGCTCGGTCAGTCAATAGGAAGGAACGATTTGGTCATCCGCTTCCTTAGAGGAGCTAGGAAGCTGAATCCTCCCAGACCTCCTTCAGTCCCTGTATGGGACCTCTCGACGGTTATGGAGGCCATGAAAGATTCCCCTTTCGAGCCTATCCGAACGATTAGCCTCAAGCATCTGTCGTTCAAGACAGTGTTCTTGTTGGCTCTCGCTTCAGTGAAGCGTGTGGATGACCTGCACACGCTCTCGGTGAGCCCGACGTGCTTGGAGTTTGGGCCTAATGACTCAAGGGTCATACTCAAACCTAGGCACGATTATGTGCCAAAATCCCTCAACATGCCGTTTCAGGCTCAGGTTATTTCCCTGTCTGCCCTGTCGGTGTCAGGAGAGGATGGAGACTCGAGTCTTCTTTCCCCCGTTAGGGCTTTAAGAGCTTATGTGTCTCGCTCCGCTGTCTTTAGACAGACTGAGCAGCTGTTTGTCTTGTTCAGTGGACGTTCCAAGGGAATGGCTGTTTCGAGACAGAGCCTATCCAGATGGATAGTTGACACCATAGCGTTAGCTTATGCTTCCAGGGGCCTTCAGTGCCCACTGGGCGTCAGAGCACACTCCACAAGAGGCGTTGCCTCGTCGTGGGCGTGGTCTAGTGGGATCTCCTTACAGGATATATGTATGGTGGCAGGATGGGCCTCGCCGTCTACATTTATCAGGTTCTATAACCTGGAGGTTCCCGCCCTGCAAGCAGGGCTGCTGTTGGTATAGCCGAATCAGGGCCCTGATTGGAACTCTGAGATCGCAAGCGCTATGCGCTGCCGACTATTTTATGGGCAGTATTGCGTAAGACCCGCGTTACCACATGGGTCAGGCCTTGCCTTGACTGTGTGATGTCATATTGCCGCGCCTACGGACGCTGCTAGATATGGGACGGAGGGTCCCCCCCTCCTGTTCTGGACTCTCTGTGAGTCCCTCTGGTGACTGTGCACTGTAAATCCTGGGCGTTGCTTCCAGGTTTATTGGTGTGTGATCCCCTGCGCGCACGGCGCTTTACATGGGGTTCCCGTAGCGTCTTAGCTAAGATGCAGTACGAGAGAACTCTCCTAAGAGAACGTACTCGGTTACTAACGTAACCTCGGTTCTCTCTAGAAGAGGGAACGAGTACTGCGTTCTCTGCCGCACGATTCACTCTGGTTCGCTTTGGCGATGAAATAAATCAGGTGAGTCAGCCTTTTCGAGCTGCCTTTATAGGGCTTCCCGTTTCGGCGGGAAGTGGCATGCATCAGCCTGTGCTCGATAGGCTTGTGCAGTTGCCGCAGAGCAGCCAATGAGCGAGCGAGCCGTCTTGCCTATGGCTGCGTGCTGCTGCAAATGCGCTTTACAACAATTCAATTGCTTCAGTATTTCGTGAAAAGAGACTTTTCCCGTAGCGTCTTAGCTAAGACGCAGTACTCGTTCCCTCTTCTAGAGAGAACCGAGTTTACGTTAGTAACCGAGTACGTTTTACAAATGCTAGAAACGTGGCTTTCTAAGGAGAGATTGCTATCAAATAGCACACCTAGGTTCCTAACTGATGACGAAGAATTGAGAGAGCAGCCATCAAGTCATCAAGTTTTTAGGTCCTATAATTAACACCTCTGTTTTTTCAGAATTTAGCAATAAGAAGTTACTCGTCATCCAGTTTTATATATCGACTATGCATTCCATTAGTTTTTCAAATTGGTGTGTTTCACTGGGCCGCGAAGAGATATAGAGCTGAGTATCATCAGCATAACAGTGAATGCTAACACCATGTTTCCTGATGATATCTCCCAAGGGTAAAATATAAAGTGTGAAGAGTATCGGCTCAGTACTGAGCCTTGAGGTACTCCATACTGCACTTGTGATCGATATGATACCTCTTCATTCATTGCTACGAACTTATGGCGGTAATATAAGTACGATTTAAACCATGCTAATGCACTTCCATTAATGCCAACAAAATGTTCAAGTCTATGCTCTAAGGAGAGCAGTCTCAGTACTATGATATTGTCACGCTGTCTGGTCTCTGTTTCCCTGAGTCTCCACTAGTGGTCTCACTACCCATAGGCACCTCACCGTATGCACTAAAATTCCCACAAAGCCTTGTCCCTTCATCACAGTAATTGCACTCAGGTGTCTACACTTGATAGTCATTAACCTGCCTATATTAACTGGTCTTTTTCTGTTTGTCTTCATGGAGTCCTTTCATTCCGTCACCCATCTTCCTCGCCTTCCGAGTTTCCTCGTCTTCCGAGTTTCCTGTTCCAGTTCCTGTTCCTTTCCTGTTTGTTTATTGTTTGGATGGATTTATGGTTTTCCGTTGACACTCCAGAGTCAGGTCAAATCACCATTGACACTCCAGAGTCAGGTCAAGTCATTGTTGACACTCCAGAGTCAGGGCAAGTCACTGTTGACACTCCGGAGTCAAGTCAAGTCACCGGTGATCTTCATGGGCAAAGTCAAGTCACCGGTGATCTTCATGGGCAAAGTCAAGTCACCAGTGTTCTTCATGGGCAAAGGCAAGCCACCATTGATATTCATGGATAAAGGCAAGTCACCACTGATCTTCATGAGCAAAGTCCAGTCACCAGTGTTCTTTATGAGCAAGGTCAAGTCACCGACTATCTTCATGGGCAAAGGCAAGTCACCATTGATCTTCATGAACAAATGCAAGTCACCATTGATCTTCCTGAGCAGAGTCAGGTCACCAATGATCTTCATGAGCAGAGTCAAGTCACCAATGATCTTCATGAGCAGAGTCAAGTCATCATTGATCTTCCTGAATCCAGTCTAAACACCACGGAATTACCAGAGTCTCTCCACACCTCTGCGGAGCTACCAGAGCCTCCCCACGTATCTGCTGAACTACCAGAGCCTCTCCTCATCTTGGCTGAACTACCAGAGCCTCTCCTCATCTCTGCGGAACTTCCAGAGCCTCGTCACGTCTCAGCCGAACTCTCTGAGCGCTCGACTGATCCTGTCATGGCCACGGAGGCCACCCTTAACTTGTCCATGTTCTCTGTTTCATACTTGCCTAACCAGACTTTCTCTCCTGTGTTATCGATCCCACTGTGGTGGTCTTCTGCGCCGCTCGGGTGGTGCGCTTCTGTCTCGACCGCACGGATGTGGTGGTCTACTGCTCCGACCTGGTGGGCTTCGGTCTCGACCGCACAGATGTGGTGGTCTTCTGCACCATCCTGGTGGGCTTCTATCTCGACCGCACGGTTGCGGTGGTCTTCTGCGCCGCCCGTGTGGGCTTCTGTCTCGACCGCATGGATGTGGTGGTCTTCTGCACCGCCCTGGTGGGCTTCCTGGCGGTCCACCTCCCTCCTGGGCTCCTTGTTTTTGTTTTTTGCACTTCTTGTCTTTGTTTCCCCATTTTATCTGGCCCTCCGTCCCTCCCCCTGGTCCTCCGCGACTCCACCTCCCTCCTGATCTCTGTGTTCCTTAGTCTCTTCTTGTGTTCAGGTTGAGCATCTGGTAGCTGCTCCGTGGAGGAGGGGGTAATGTCACCCTGTCTGGTCTCTGTTTCCCTGAGTCTCCACTAGTGGTCTCACTTCCCCATAGGCACCTCACCGTAGGCACTACAATTCCCACAAAGCCTTGTCCCTTCATCACATTTATTGCACTCATGTTAATTGCACTCAGGTGTCTTCACTTGATAGTCATTACCCTGCCTATATTAACCGGTATTTTTCTGTTTGTCTTCATGGAGTCCTTTCATTCCGTCACCCAGTTTCCTTGCCTTCCGAGTTTCCTCGTCTTCCAACTTTCCTCGTTTTCCGAGTTTCCTGTTCCTGTTTCCTGGATGGATTTATGGTTTTGACACCTGCTTGTTGGATTCTGATTTGGATTACCCATTAAAATCACACTGCGTTTGGATCTCTCGTCTCCTGTGTTCCCTGGGTTCCGATCGTAACAGATATGGTCTAAATCCTGACTGGAAATCCTCACATATACCATTTTTCTCTAAGAAGGAATTTAATTGTGTGGATACCACCTTTTCTAGTATCTTGGACAAAAAAAAGGAGATTCGAGATCTATAACTAACTAGTACTTTGGGGTCAAGTTGTGGTTTTTTGATTAGAGGCTTAATAACAGCCAGTTTGAAGGTTTTGGGGACATATCCTAATGACAATGAGGAATTAATAATAGTCAGAAGAGGATCTATGACTTCTGGAAGCACCTCTTTCACGAGCTTAGATGGTATAGGGTCTCACATACATGTTGTTGGTTTAGATGATCTAACAAGTTTATACAATTCTTTCTCTTCTATGGTAGAGAATGAGTGGAACTGTTCCTCAGGGGGTCTATAGTGCACTGTCTGATGCAATACTGTAGCTGACGGCTGAATTGTAAAAATTTTATCTCCAATAGTATCGATTTTAGAAGTAAAGTAGTTCATAAAGTCATTACTGCTGTGATGTTGGGAAATGTCAACACTTGTTGAGGCTTTATTTTTCGTTAATTTAGCCACTGTATTGAATAAATACCTGGGGTTATGTTTGTTTTCTTGTAAAAGAGAAGAAAAGTAATCGGATCTAGCAGTTTTTAATGCTTTTCTGTAGGATAGGTTACTTTCCCGCCAAGCAATACGAAATTCCTCTAGTTTTGTTTTCCTCCAGCTGCGCTCTATTTTTCGGGCTGCTCTCTTTAGGGTGCGAGTATGCTCATTATACCATTGTGACAGACTTTTCCTTAACCATCCTTAAGTGTAAAGGAGCAACTGTATTTAAAATGCTAGAAAAGAGAGAGTCCAAAGTTTTACATCCTCAGGTTTTTCTGAGGTTTTGGATATGCTAAGGAATTCGGATAAATCAGGAAGATAACTTAAAAAGCAGTCTTATTTGGTAGAAGTGATGGTTCTTCCATACTTGTAACAAGAAGTAGAATTTACAATTTTGACTATATGAAGTTTGCACAAAACTAAATAATAATCTGAGATATCATCACTTGGCTGCATAATTTCAACACTATCAACATCAATTCGATGTGACCTAGATTATCTAGAGTATGATTTCGACAATGAGTAGGTCCTGAAATGTGTTGTCTAACCCCAATAATAGAGTTCAGAAAGTCTATAGATGCTGATCCCAATGCATCTTTTTCATTATCAAAATGGATATTTAAATCACCAACTATTAAAACTTTATCTGCAGCCAAAACTAACTCGGATGTAAAATCACCAAACTCTTTAATAAAGTCTGTATGGTGCCCTGGTGGCCTGTATACAATAGCCAGTACAAACATAACAGTGGATTTATCATTAACATTTGTTTCTCTGTATAATGTTATATAAAGCACCATTACTTCAAACTAGTTATACTTGAAGCCTGCACTCTGAGAAATCCTGAAAACGTTGTTATAAATTGAAGCAACACCTCCCCCTCTGCCTTTTAGACTCGGCTCATGTTTATAACAGTAATCTTGGGGAGTGGACTCATTTAAAATAATGTAATCATCAGGTTTTAGCCTGATTTCTGTCAAACAGAGCACATCTAGATTATGATCAGTGATCATATTATTTACAAAAAGTGTTTTCGTAGAAAGGGATCTGATATTGAATAAGCCAAGCTTTATCATTTGTTTATCCGTATTGCATCTGTTTTTTTCTATTTGTTGAACCTCAATTCAATTGTTAATCTTAACTTGGTTTGGACGTTTTTTGTATTTTCTAGTTTGGGGAACAGACACAGTCTCTATAGTGTGATATCTAGGTGAAAGAGTCTCTATGTGCTGAGAATTAACTGACCTCTGTGACATGAGGCAGCTAGCAGACGGTTGGTTTAGCCAGTCTGTCTGCTTCCTGACCTGGGCCCCAGTTAGTCAAGTATAAACTCTAAGACTATTTGCCATATTTTTAGAGAGAACAGCGGCACCACCCCAGGAGGGATGAAGACCATCTCTTTTCAACAGGTCAGGTCTGCCCCAAAAGCTCGTCCGATTGTCTATGAAACCTATGTTATTCTGTGGGCACCACTTAGACATCCAGCCATTGAGTGATGACCATCAGCTATGCATTTCGTCACCACGGTAAGCAGGGAGGGGACCAGAGTATATTACAGTGTCTGACATCATGCTTGCAAGTTCACACACCTCTTTAATGTTATTTTTAGTGATTTCCGACTGGCGAAGTCGAACATCATTAGCGCCGGCATGAATAACAATCTTACTGTATTTACGTTTAGCATTAGCCAGCACTTTTAAATTTGCCAAGATGTCAGGCGCTCTGGCTCCCGGTAAACATTTGACTATGGTGGCTGGTGTCTCTATATTCACGTTCCGTACAATAGAATCATCAATAACTAGAGCACTTTCATCAGGTTTCTCAGTGGGTGAATGAGTGGGGAGAACCTGTTTAATGTTTTGATTGGAACAGAAGAGCGGTGTTTTGACCCACGACTATGCTGCCTCACTGTCACCCAGTTGCCCTGCTGCACGGGTTCTTTTGCCAGACTCGATCAATGTACAGAAATCCCTGAGCCAGATGCATCCAAAGCCATATCTAGAGCCCTACCATTCTTACTGTCCTCAATTAAAGTTTGGATGCGTGTCTCTAATTCTGAAATCTTCTCTGTCATCCTAACTATTTCCTTGCATTTATCATATATGAATCCCTCATCTGCGACAGAGATAGATAAACTTTACATGTGGAAAGAGGTGCAAATAACAATAGCAGGAGAAGACCATGCTATAGGTTCGATAGGTTCGAATGACAACGCTAATGACAAGCTAAGTGTGCTAAGGTAATGCAGGTGTACTGCACTCATGGATATAAAATAAAAGTGAACGATCAAAATTAATCTGATAAGATTGATCGATAATATCAGAAGTTATTTTATCACTTAAAAAAAACAAAAAAAAAACAGAGATAGTAAGATAAAGATTCTAGAGAAAAAAAAACTAAACAGCTTCACGGAGCTACGATCAGCTACAGCAAGGCCAGCTTGGCCAGCAGGCCAACAGGAAGCAGAGAAAACACTGTCCAACAGCGACACCCGCAGTGAGCCCAAAAAAAGCTAACGTAGGGAGAATGGCAGGGAGAAGATACTAGCATGATGCTAACATGTTTCTAGCATGATTAACATGTTGTTAGCATGATTACCATGACGTTAGCATGATTACAAGTACTTAACATGTTGCTAACATGTTTCTATCATGCTTAGCATGTTCCTAGCATGATTAGCAAGTGACTAGCATGTCGCTAGCATGATTAGCAAGTGATTAACATGTCTCTAGCACGATTGTAGAATGATTAGCATTTTGTTAGCATGATTAGCAAGTTACTAGCATGTTGCTAGCATGTTTCTAGCATGTATGATAGATAGATAGATAGATAGATAGATAGATAGATAGATAGATAGATGAGCTTGAATGAGTTTGAATGGGTTAGTAATAGTACATATAAAGGAAGTCTGATTAAGGCTAATGGGCTTCAGTGTGTTTAGATTAAAAATTTTTGACAGTTGGACTTTGATGGAGATTTGAGAAATTTTGACGGAGGCTTGGGAAATCGTCCGCCCACAGGAATACACAAAAAAGGGGCGTGCTCTTGTTGCGCTCCGAGTTGCATTTGAAGAGTGCGTTTGTCGCCATGTCGTCGAAACGCTGTTATTTTCATCTCAGAGTCGAATCACCTTTGTTTGGCCTTCCCATGGATGCTGTACTAAGAGATCAATGGTTAGAATTTATGTTTAACTCGATTCCCTGAAAACGATAATCCACATGTAAAACTATGTGCAGTACATTTTGCTGAGGACAGCTTCCTCAATCAGTTTTGTCAAAGATCAGTCAAAGATTATTCTTGAAAGATGGATAAGTTCCCTCTTTGTCTGGAGAAGGCGTTGTTTATGGACCACAACTGGTAAGTGTATTTTATAATTTAAGTTGGTGCGTTTAACAGTTTCTGTAACTTATTACACAAAGGGCAATGCTGTTTAGCTTTGTTAACTAGATGGTAGGGCTGTGCAAAAAATTTAATGCAATTTTCAAGCCCATCTCGTCAGTAAAGGCGTTCTGTGATTAGAAGTACATCTCCAGCATGTGCGTTCAGATCAGGATTGCCAGGTTTTCAAAACAAATCCTGACCACTTGCTTCTTAAAACTAGTCCAAAACTAGCCCAATAACATTTCCAGGAGGGCAGTGTGCACTCAGCTGCTGTCGAAATATCAGAACTCTGTCGGGTCTCGGGGCTAATCACCTGTCTTTTTGGTGTGGGTGTGTGTGTTGGGATGGTGACAGCTCACCACGTCTGCCTGTTTGTGTTTTCCCCGCCTCCCTTGTTCCCCGTTGTTAACCATAATTGCTCGCCACCTGTTCTCTATGTCCTTCTAATTTTTTCCCCTTTATTATTCCCTGTGTTTCTCTGTCTATTGTCAGACTGTTGTTATTCGTTCCAATAGCTCCGATCATCTAGCAGTTCTTTGTACTCACCCTGTCGTGTCTTGTCCTCAGGCTCCAGTGTGTTTGGCTTATTTCTCTGCTCTAGTTCTTACAAGCCCAGAGCTCTTAGTAGCTTCAGCTGTTCATCCTGTCACTACGAGTGAATCCTGTGAAACGTGACTCATCTGCTGTTCATCCTGTCACTACGAGTGAATCCTATGAAACGTGACTCATCTGCTGTTCATCCTGTCACTGCGAGTGAAACCTGTGGAGCGTGACTCTTTCTTCTCTGTCTCCGCTTTGTGAATAAAGCCTTGAGTTTACCCGCACCTGAATCCAGCCTGCTTTCTCCTGACAAACTCGTTATGTATTTCTGAAGGAGGGACTTCAGAGAACAAGTCATCAGCCTGTTTTTATGACCGTGAAAGCAGAGGTATACAGATAAGTTAATTATGTGAAAAATACAGTTTTTTTAGACTCGAAACATGAACACGTTATATTGCACACTGTAAACACAATCAAAGCTTAAAAAAACACGAAAAACGTGACCTTTAATATTCAACATTTAACATTCAACAATCTGTGAATGTTGCATTTCTCTCATTGGAGAGAGAAAGCACTCTGAATTTCATCTTGAAGCCGACAAGAAAACATTTGTTTATTAATAAATAATTAAAATGTCTAATTTTTCACAATTATTAGGCTACTTCTGCATGTGTTTTTTGGCAAACTTAATGCATGTGCTTAAGCGCGGAATATATTAAGACTTGATTATGTAAATTTAATATAAGTCACCTAAACAAAATACATTGCGTCAAACCAACTGAACAACATTCATTAGGAAAACAGTGTGTCAATAATGCAAAATGATAAGGCAGTTCATCCTTGAATTCATTGATGTCATCTCTGTTCAGTTAAATAGTGTCTGTGCATTTAAATGGTAAATGGACTGCATTTATATAGCGCTTTCAACAGACCCATGGCCATCCAAAGCGCTTTACAAGTTGCCTCATATTCACCCATTCACTTACTCATTCATACACCGACGGTGGTGTCAGCCATTCAAGGCGCCATCCAGCTCGTCGGGAGCAGATGGGGTTAGATGTCTTGATTTTGCATTTATTGTCATTTATTTGCAATCAAGTCAACGATATCGCTGTAGATGAAGTGACCCCAACTAAGCAAGCCAGAGGCGACAGCGGCAAGGAACCGAAACTCCATCAGTGACAGAATGGAGTAAAAAACCTTGGGAGAAACCATGCTCAGTTGGGGGGGGGGGCAGTTCTCCTCTGACCAGACGAAACCAGTAGTTCAATTCCAGGCTGCAGCAAAGTCAGATTGTGCAGAAGAATCATCTGATTCCTGTGGTCTTGTCCTGGTGGTCCTCTGAGACAAGGTCTTTACAGGGGATCTGTATCTGGGGCTCTAGTTGTCCTGGTCTCGGCTGTCTTTCAGGGCAATAGAGGTCCTTTCTAGGTGCTGATCCACCATCTGGTCTGGATGCGTACTGGATCCGGGTGTCTGCAGTGACCCTCTGATCTGGATACAGACTGGATCTGGTGGCTACGGTGACCTCGGAATAAGAGAGAAACAGACAAATATTAGCGTAGATGCCATTCTTCTAATGATGTAGCAAGTACATAGGGTGTTATGGGAAGTGTTTCCGGTTCCAGTTTACCTAATTAATGCAGCCTAAAAATCCTTTAACGGATTTGGATAGTAAAAGCATATCAGTATGTTATGTGTAGGCCAGGTTAAAGAGATGGATCTATAATCTAGATTTAAACTGCAAGAGTGTGTCTGCCTCCCGAACAATGTTAGGTAGGTTATTCCAGAGTTTAGGCGCCAAATAGGAAAAGGATCTGCCGCCCGCAGTTGATTTTGATATTCTAGGTATTATCAAATTGCCTGAGTTTTGAGAACGTAGCGGACATAGAGGATTATAATGTAAAAGGAGCTCATTCAAATACTAAGGTGCTAAACCATTCAGGGCTTTATAAGTAATAAGCGATATTTTAAAATCTATACAATGTTTGATAGGGAGCCAGTGCAGTGTTGACAGGACCGGGCTAATATGGTCATACTTCCTGGTTCTAGTAAGAACTCTTGCTGCTGCATTTTGGACTAGCTGTAGTTTGTTTACTAAGTGTGCAGAACAACCACCCAATAAAGCATTACAATAATCTAACCTTGAGGTCATAAATGCATGGATTAACAATTCTGCATTTTACATTGAGAGCATAGGCCGTAATTTAGATATATTTTTGAGATGGAAAAATGCAGTTTTACAAATGCTAGAAACGTGGCTTTCTAAGGAAAGATTGCGATCAAATAGCACACTTAGGTTCCTAACTGATGACGGAGAATTGACAGAGCAACCATCAAGTCTTAGACAGTGTTCTAGGTTATTACAAATGGAGTTTTTAGATCCTATAATTAACACCTCTGTTTTCTCAGAATTTAGCAGTAAGAAATTACTCGTCATCCAGTTTTTTATATTGACTATGCATTCCATTAGTTTTTCAAATTGGTGTGTTTCACCGGGCCGCGAAGAAAAATAGAGCTGAGTATCATAAGCATAACAGTGAAAGCTAACACCATGTTTCCTGATGATATCTCCCAAGGGTAACATATAAAGCGTGAAGAGTAGCGGCCCTAGTACTGAGCCTTGAGGTACTCCATACTGCACTTGTGATCGATATGATACATCTTCATTCACTGCTACGAACTGATGGCGGTCATATAAGTACGATTTAAACCATGCTAATGCACTTCCACTGATGCCAACAAAGTGTTCAAGTCTATGCAAAAGAATGTTGTAGTCATTTGTGTCAAACGCAGCACTAAGATCCAATAAAACTAATAGAGAGATACACCCACGATCAGATGATAAGAGCAGATCATTTGTAACTCTTAAGGAGAGCAGTCTCAGTACTATGATACGGTCTAAATCCTGACTGGAAATCCTCACATATACCATTTTTCTCTAAGAAGGAATATAATTGTGAGGATACCACCTTTTCTAGTATCTTGGACAGAAAAGGGAGATTCGAGATTTGTCTATAATTAGCTAGTTCTTTGGGGTCAAGTTGTGTTTTTTTGATGAGAGGCTTAATAACAGCCAGTTTGAAGGTTTTGGGGACATATCCTAATGACAATGAGGAATTAATAATAGTCAGAAGAGGATCTATGACTTCTGGAACCTCTTTTAGGAGCTTAGATGGTATAGGGTCTAACATACATGTTGTTGGTTTAGATGATTTAACAAGTTTATACAATTCTTCCTCTCCTATAGTAGAGAATAAGTGGAACTGTTCCTCAAGGGGTCTATAGTGCACTGTCTGATGCAATACTGTAGCTGACGGCTGAATGGTTGCAATTTTATCTCTAATAGTATCGATTTTAGAAGTAAAGTAGTTCATAAAGTCATTACTGCTGTGGTTTTGGGAAATGTCAACAGTTGTTGAGGCTTTATTTTTCGTTAATTTAGCCACTGTATTGAATAAATACCTGGGGTTATGTTTGTTTTCTTCTAAAAGAGAAGAAAAGTAATCAGATCTGGCAGTTTTTAATGCTTTTTTGTAGGATAGGTTACTTTCCTGCCAAGCAATACGAAATGCCTCTAGTTTGGTTTTCCTCCAGCTGCGCTCCATTTTTCGGGCTGCTCTCTTTAGGGTGTGAGTATGCTCATTATACCATGGTGTCAAATGGTTTTCCTTAACCTTCCTTTAGCATAAAGGAGCAACTTTATTTAAAGTGCTAAAAAAGAGAGAGTCCATAGTTTCTGTTACATCATCAAGTTGTTCTGAGGTTTTGGGTATGCTAAGGAATTTGGATACATCAGGAAGATAACTTAAAAAGCAGTCTTTTTTGGTAGAAGTGATAGTTCTTCCATACTTGTAACAAGAGGTAGAATTTACAATTTTGGCTATATGAAGTTTGCACTAAATAATGATCTGAGATATCATCACTTGGCTGCATAATTTCAACACTATCAACATCAATTCCATGTGACAGTATTAAATCTAGAGTATGATTTCGACTATGAGTAGGTCCTGAAACGTGTTGTCTAACACCAATAGAGTTCAGAATAAATGCTGATCCCAATGCATCTTTTTCATTATCAACATTGGATATTAAAATCTCCAACTATTAAAACTTTATCTGCAGCCAGAACTAACTCGGATGTAAAATCACCAAACTCTTTAATAAAGTCTGTATGGTGCCCTGGTGGCCTGTATACAGTAGCCAGTACAAACATAACGGGATTTATCATTAACATTTGTTTCTCTGGATAATGTTATATGAAGCACCATTACTTCAAACGAGTTATACTTGAAGCCTGTCCTCTGAGAAATCCTGAAAACGTTGTTATAAATTGAAGCAACACCTCCACCTTTGCATTTTAGACGCTGTTCATGTTTATAACAGTAATCTTGGGGGGTGGACTCATTTAAAATAATGTAATCATCAGGTTTTATCCAGGTTTCTGTCAAACAGAGTACATCTATATTATGATCAGTGATCATATTATTTACAAAAAGTGTTTTCGTAGAAAGGGATCTGATATTCAATAAGCCAAGCTTTATCATTTGTTTATCCATATTGCTTCTGTTTTTTATTTGTTGAACCTCAATTAAATTGTTAATCTTAACTTGGTTTGGACGTTTTTTGTATATTCTAGTTCGGGGAACGACACAGTCTCTATAGTGGGATATCTAGGTGAAAAAGTCTCTATGTGCTGAGAATTAACTGACCTCTGTGACGGGAGGCAGCTAGCAGACGGTCGGTTTAGCCAGTCTGTCTGCTTCCTGACCTGGGCCCCAGTTAGTCAATTATAAACACTAAGACTATTTGCCATATTTCTAGAGAGAAGAGTGGCGCCACCCCAGGAGGGATGAAGACCATCTTCTTTTCAACAGGTCAGGTCTGCCCCAAAAGCTAGACCAATTGTCTATGAAACCTATGTTATTCTGTGGGCACCACTTAGACATCCAGCCATTGAGTGATGACAATCTGCTATGCATCTCATCACCACGGTAAGCAGGGAGGGGACCAGAGCATATTACAGTGTCTGACATCGTGCTTCCAAGTTCACACACCTCTTTAATGTTATTTTTAGTGATCTCCGACTGGCCTAACCTTTGATTAGTTGAATATAACAACTGAACGACTAGAACTAGAAAAATATTATGTGGGGGCAGACCAATTTTTAGTCTATAACCAAAACAACATAAACCTGTTCAGCAAGTTTGAAAGCCTCATAAGACACTGTCCATATGAAAGAGCAAGAGATTCACACCTTTATCTCGACCCCCACAAGACATACATAACTACCCCCAAAAAACCCAACCCCCTCCAGCTGAACAGAATTCGGATTGTTTTTTGGCTGTGAGGAACGATGTGTTTTTATGTTACTAATTTGAAAAATGCCTGTACTCAGCAGCACTACTCTTTGTATTCATTATTTTCTCGCAGCCCATATTATTATTTTCACAAGACCATAATGATAATAACAAATTATCAATTGATCATTATTTTATGAAAATCATTGTTATTTGTGATCGCAGATGTTTGAGGAAGGCTTTAAGACCAAGCGGAATCCTCATCAGCAGCTCTGCCTCACAGCGCGCGGGACTCCACTCACTGAGGCAGCTTCACCGTCTGCGGTTTGACTTTACTGAATCAGATTGAGGCGAATACAACTTACTGATCACGAGACCAACATTTACCAAGCAGGAAAACATTCATTCTACCTGAAGGAAGACGAGAGAGAGAAAGAGAGAGAGAGAGAGAGAGAGAGAGAGAGAGAGAACCGGCTATTTTTAAACTTGGAGCTCATTTTATTGAAGTACAAATCCAAACACCAGAAACATTATGCATTTTATGAATAATGAAATGTTATGAAAAGTATGCATTTTATTTATTCACATGCTGGATGGTTGAAATGATATTTTAGTTCACAACTTTAAGTTCCATTGTGTAAAAAAATGCTTTATTGGCTAACGTTTCATAAACCTTCAGTTATTATGCTCTAAAATCCAATGCCATTTGTAATTTCACAGTATTTTCACCTCCTAAATCATTGACCTTTAAAGTCACAATTCTATAATGGTCAAATTTACTCAGGCCTATGGTATTCTTTAATGACATTTTATTATTATTTATTTATTTTTGAGTAATTGTAGCCTAGATAAATAAGTGAAGCAAAACAAATATTTGGATCGTCCAAGAATAAATACTTGTTTTCTACAAGAATAAACATGATAACATATTACTAATTCATAGCTCCGCTCTGAAGTATATAATAATTATAATTACTGTTAACCCAGAGTAACACATTTTAACTTGCATGTTTTCTTTCTTTCTTTATTTTTTAAACACACTAAAAAATAAATTAAGTTTGTGAAAGGAAAAAATATAAAATATAGTCTTGTATAGGATGCATTTTAACTGATTAATCGCCTATTTTCATTTGCTTCATGTTTTAAAAAAAAAAAAAAAAAAAAAAAAAATATATATATATATATATATATATATATATATATATATATATATATATATATTATATAATTCATGTATAAGTTGCATTTTATTACATTTAGAAATAATAATGGCTGGTCTAATAATGTTATAATGTACCAACAGGATATATTTAGTTCCCTTCACTTTACAACAAATCAATCAATCAATCAATCAACATTTATTTGTATAGCGCTTTACAACAACCATCAGGTATCCAAAGTGCTTCACATCATAGAATACAATAAACATATTATCATACAATACATATCATACAATAAATACATATAACAAAAAAGAAAACAGCAAGAGGGAAATTGTGTCACCACTACTATGTATTAAAAGCCATCCTAAACAGGTGGGTTTTAAGTTTAGACCTAAAAAGAGTTTCATCTGCAGTTGTACGGATATCAGGGGGTAACTTGTTCCAAAGTCTTGGGGCAGCAACTGCAAACTCCTGGGGGGTATTCCAGAAAGCAGGTTATGTGACATACCCGGGTAAGTTTAAGGGTAAGTTAGTGGATAACCTCAACTTTCGGTTCCAAAAATGGAGGTAACTTTCTGGGTATGTATGTAACCATAGGGACTTACTCTCTGAAGATAACCTGCTCGGTAGCAGGTTATGTTCCAGGGTTAGTTTGTTTCAGAAGGTTACTGAGTATGGCGTGCCCTTTTGATGACGATCCTGTGGACGTGGAGGCACAAATTATACGAGGTTTTTTTCGCCGGGAGAGAGTTATAAGACCGCGAATTGATGTATTTTCATTTCCTAATGATTATTTGAAAGAGCGTTATCGATTTTCAAAAGATTCGTTAATTTATTTAACACATCTCTTGAGACCACATATTGCAAATGTCACAAACCGCGGGTCTGCGCTTAGAACAGAGAACATTCTGTGCATATCACTTCGGTTTTTCGCGTCAGGGCATTTTTTGTACAATGTGGGCGATGCAGAGCATGTGGGAAAGGCAACTGTGTGTAGAGCCATTCGCACAGTATGTCAGGCACTTAAACGATTCTTACACACATTTGTACAGTTCCCTGGCCATAAACCTCTGCGTGTTATTAAAGAGGAATTCCACAGAGTGGCAGGTTTGTCCTTTGTAGTAAAATCTATGACGCATATTAAATATGTAGTCATACTATTTATATCTATACATGTATTCATCCTGCACACACACACACACACACTTTAAACTTCCATATATGACTTTCTATTTCAGGATTTCCAAATGTAATTGGGTGCATTGATGGCACACACATTCCTATTAAAGCTCCTTCAGTAAATGAGGGAGACTATGTTAATAGGAAATCCATTCATAGTATCAATGTGCAGGTAACAATTTCATTTTGTGTTCCTAATTTTTTGTCTTGTTAAAATCATTAAACTCATTACTTTTTCCCACTAACTATAGGTAATATGTGAGGCAACCCACATCATTACTAATGTGGAGGCAAAATGGCCAGGATCTGTGCATGATGCCAGAATTTTACGCGAGTCATCATTATGTCAGGCATTTCAGGAGGGTATGTTTTGCTGTATAATTTTTTTTTTTTTTACTATATTTGTATTGTACACTTGAATCATTACAGGACAGTACAATGGTTACTTGCTGGGGGACAGAGGATACCCTTGTCTGCCCTATTTAATGACACCCTACCCTGAACCTGATCCCGGACCACAGACCCGCTTTAACCTGGCTCACAGCCGAACACGGGCCAAGGTGGAGATGACCATAGGGATCCTGAAGTCTAGGTTTCAGTGTCTGCGTGGGCTCCGGGTCAGTCCAGAGAGGGCATGCGACATCATAGTGGCTTGTGTTGTGCTTCACAACATTGCCACTATAAGAGGAGAGAGCCACCCTCCTTGGATTGAGGAAGATGGCCCAGAGGAACCCCAACAGGGTTTTGCACACAACAGAGATGGAAGACTATTGAGAGACAGGATTTGTCAAAATTACTTTTATTAAAATGTTTGCACTGGTCTGCTCTGCAGTTCATTTCTTGATTTCCTGCAAAACAATGAAAGTAAAAATGAAATAAAATGAAGCAAAACAAGCTTGAAATAAAATTTGTTGTTTTTTTATTACAATGCTTTATATACACACAACACTTTTAACATGCAACAGATTAATCAGAAGTTCTCACCTTAAGGCGATGCTCCAGTAATTCAATTTCAAGTTTTGCTTTTTTAATTTGAAGCTGTATAAGGTCCATCTCCATGTCACTTTTTCTTATTTGTTTTTGAAGATGGACCTTATACAGCTCCTTTGCTGGCAACTAGGAAGCAATGTTCCCTCTAATTTTTTCCAGAACTGAGCAAATTCTTTTTTTTCTGAGCGCACATTTCAGTACTGTGAGCAATTCGCAACCACACGACCTGCCGAAAATGACCACGAGCCTGCGTTAGCCATAGGGGATTTAAAGAGATGACAGCAAATGCATCAATATGTTTACAAGGTTGATATTTATTCAATAACCTTTATAATGTTTGGACTTTGGGAAGATTTTAATGATGGTGTTTTACCAGTCAGTTTAGTTGAACTTAAAGGATATTTGGTTGATAAGGTTTCAATAAGGTTTAGAGAGGTTATGACTGGTTCACTGGTTATTATGACTGATAATGATATATAAAAAATAAAAGTATCCAAGATGTTTAGTCATTTCTCAGCAGGTACAACATTTAAGTGGAACTTCATTGAAAGAAAAATGCTAATGCTGTGCTTAACAAAAATAGGCCTATTAAATTGACATGGTGTAAATTTTCCTAAATGTAGCCTATATAAACAATTGAATAACTGCAACAAACTAGTGCAACAAACTAGGTTACAAAACGTTTGAATTTCTTTGAGGATGATAGGCCTATCAGGCCTATGAAAGACACATCTCTCCAAAGAACAGCATCTGAAAAACAGGTTAACCAAAAGATTAACATAATTTCTCTTCAAAACACAAAATCATTATTACATTAAACAACTGCAAATATACTAAAACAGAATGAAACTACATGATTCAATGACTAAACATAATTATGTCAAAATGTTGTTGCAGTAATCAAGATCACTTTGATCTATATTGTAGGCCTAATAGGTCTAATTGAAAATATTGGAAATAAATTTCTACCTCAAATCTTCTCTCGCCTGTCTTTGTCCCCTTTCCAGTGGTTGTAGACCTTGTCAAGGTCTATAGGACCCTCTTTTTGCCTTAATTTAATTCTCATCAGTTGGTCCAAATGGAAAACTTCAAGGCGGTTGCGCGATTTTGTCTTAATGGCATTCATTAGGCTGAAACCGCGTTCACAGTCGGCGCTGGATGCTTGGAATGTGCCACAAATGTCAAGAAGTTGTGCCAGATCTGGAAAATGCTCACTTTTCAGCGACCAGGTTACAATCTCAGAAAATGATCTGAGCAGTCCGATTTTCCTTTTTTCATTAACCATGAACTTGAATTCGTTGTATTGTTGACAAATGCGCCCCGGGACCGAATCGTCTGCTTCATGCATAAGCGCTTCAAACTTCTTCGCCAGACTGGTCACGTCATTCAGCCCATGATCAAATTCACCAACTGCATGATCCAACGTGTCCGGCTCAAACGCAGCCCACTCTTTGAGCTCATTTTCAGGGAAGCGGGCATCCAAGTGCTCACAAACTTTATGGACAAACAGAAGAATGTCCCGTGTGTTCACTGCACTCTCACTTTCCAAAACTGCGAGCGCTCGTTTGCCCCAGTGAACTCGCTCTCCTAAATATTGCGCTCGTAGTTTCTGTATTTTCGCTCTGGCAATGCAGTGCCCATCCATGACCGTAAGATTACTGCGCTGTAAGCAGGTGCACAGCTGAGCGAGTTCCTCAAGCACTTCTGCTAGCACAGTGATAGCAAATTTGTACTTGGTGTCGGTTAGTTTTCTATGACAGTATTTCGCAATGGGGTCAGAGTCAGCATCTTTTGCACAGTATTCGGTCAACGCGCTGAAATTTCGCAAAAAAGCGTGCACAGCTTGGTAGCGTGACAGCCAACGCACTTCATTCAACGGTCTAAAAGACAGCGAATCCACTTCTAAAACCTCTGCCATCTCTGTGAATTTGGCTTTCTTCACAGATGATCTGCAAAACATGGAGTATACTGTCCGGAGTAGCGTTTCTACCTCTTTCATTATAGGGACATCTTTCCATGCGTCATCGATTCCTAAGTCCTCCCTATGGGCCACGCAGTGTTGTTCAGTCAGGTGCGGTACCTGACGCTTCAGTAAAGCAGCCACTCCTTTATGTCTGCCTAACATGACAGAAGCACCATCTGAAGTAAACATGACCATTTTGTTCATGTCTAGCGCATGGTCTGCGTAGAACTTGGTAATGGCATCAAGGATGTTTTCTGCAGTGCATCCTGAAAGCTGAATGATTCCAGCAAAAACGGTCTTGTAACTGAAATCAGTTTGCTCCCGAAACTTAATGTAAAGGACAAGCATCTTATGCACTGAGATATCGGTACTTTCATCCACAATTAGTGTGTGGACACGAGCATTTCTTATGCTGCTTATCATCTCAGTCTGCACAACTGAATTGATGCATTCCACAAATTCAAAAGCATAATTTTTGCTTCTCCAACTCTGAGGTAGGTCGACGTATTTTGCCATATGATCGTGTATATCCTGAACTGATAACATGGACATGTTGGTGTTAATTGCTAGCATCACATTGTCGATCAATATTTTTATTTGTTCAGGGTCGGATCGTGCTCTCTGAATTCTTCTCTCTCGGGATTCATTAGTTTCGGTGAGAATTTTATCGATAGAGTTCCCATGTCTAAGTCTTAATGTTTTCAATGCGTCTACATGGACTTTCTGTGTCAGATGACGCTTTAGGTAATCAAGCTTCCACTCGGACCAATGTTTCCCCCGAGCGAACTCTCCTTTCACTTTTGCCTCCGAGCAGAATTTGCAGATCACGCCACTCCTTTCTTCATATGTAAATATGTCTGACAGTTTTATCCTACCTGGACCATCTTTTGTGTCAGTTTGGACTATTTCATCTAGCCACTCATGTTTAAACGTTAGGCAGACCTTTTTCTGGGGCACCTGATCTGCCTTTCTCTTCGCCATGGTAGCCTACTGTATAACTGCTGCGGGGCGCCCGCCAAGAGTAACCTAGGATACTTGTATGTAAACATTCTAACGTAGGCTACATCCGGCTTGGTTGTCACATCTCAGTATTTTAAATGTTTATTACCTAGCCTGCATCGCCTTTGATGCTCAGATGTTTAACCCTTGAAAAAAAAATTGTGCGGTCTGAAAAATGTGCGCGGTCTGAAAAATCTATTGCGCGGCTACTTCAACTGGCCTGCGCGGCCGCGCACGCGCGCAGCTTAGAGGGAACATTGCTAGGAAGGCAAAAAAAGTTTAATGAATGAGATTCTGTCAGACAATAAAAGTAAAATATGGACAACTGCACTCAAATTCTTACTCTGGTTAGATTGTGCATTGAGGTTGAAGGACCTTCATCTGTGGGCAAATCCCCAGGTATGTACTGTGAAAGGACAATGACAGTTTGTTACTCTAATGTAAAAAGGGGGCATACATTATAATGGTGTGCATCATACCTCAGTGGATCTACCAGCATTGTCCACTTCTGTCACAGCAGATGTGGTCTCTTCATCGTCATCTTCATCCTTAAGTGGAAATATGCAAGTATACATTATCTGGCAAAAATAAACATAAAAAATATCTAAAAGCAACTAAAGGTACCTGACAACAAAACACTTACAGCTGTGACAGACTGTGTTCTTTCTGTAGGGTCCAATAATACAATCCCTCTGTCAGTATCTATAAGAAAATACAACCCATACAATTCTCAATATTATCAAAGAGAAACCAATAATGCAGGAAAAAATATCAAAGCAATATAACTAAGACCACAGTAGCCTATACATCATATGTAGTTAAATAATGTAAGCCTGCATAAAAACGTTAAGCATGTTCAAAAAGCCTTTATAAGTGACAGAGAGTAATTTATTAAGTCATAATGAGAACAAATCACAGTGGCAAACTTACATGTCACCATGTTACTTGTGGTGCATGGTGTGTGTGATGAAGTGCCCCCTGGAATGCCAGCAACCACTGGTCGCCCTTTATTAAGGGACAGAGCCAGCTCCTCAGATGGGGTTAGGGGAGGTGGTGGTGGGCCCCCGCCAGTTAGACGGGCTTCAGCCTTCTTTCTATTAGCTACATGACAGAAAGAATATACTAAATCGTGTTTAATAAATAGTTCAGTAATTGTGTAATCAAATATTACCTTTTTGCAGAATGTTTTTGTGTTTCATTTTGACTTGGCTCAAAGTTCTTCTGGCTCCAGAAGGATTACACCTTATTAAATAAGAAACCATATATTCCTAGTCAATATACACTATTTTAATCTGAAGAAATGAATGGCAGGAAAAGCAAATGCTTTCGTAGTGATTTAACAGTCAAAAGGATGCGGAAGGGGTGTTTAATTATTGTGCACTATAATAAAAGGGGAGGCAATATAAAATTTGCAATTTAATACACTCACGCATTTACTCTGTCCGTTATTTTTTGCCAAGCCAACTCTCTTTCTTTAGCCCATGCAGCCGTATTGCTTTTTTTCATTATTATTGGCTTGAATTCTTCGTATGCGTGCATTAAAACCTCCAACTCCGCCTCAGTAAAGTATGCCGCTCTTTTTTTTTCGTTGTCATTTTCCATTTTGACTCGTGAAATCGGCGATCCATTGAAAATGCCTTTATGCACGCGCATTAACTCTGGGTAACCAGTAGGAGGTTGATTAAACTAACTCTTCTCAGGTGTTTTGGAACCGACATACTCATGGTATGCGGGTTTGGGGTAAATCAACCCAGAGGTTATGATTTACCAAATGGTAAGTTAACCTTGCTTTCTGGAATACCCCCCTGATCACCCCAACGCTTGTACTTTGACCTTGGGACTTCTAAAACCAGTTGATTTGAAGACCGGCTGTGCTCACGCAGGGTTAAAATCTCTTTAAATTTAACAAATATATCAGAAAAAAACAAGAATTAAAAATATATAATTCTAATGAATAAATTTAATTGCAGTATATAATAATATAGTCTTAGCTATAAACAAACAAAAATAATAATAATTTAAAGCTAAGCATAAGGTAAGGTTGGGCTTTTTCATTCTCTCACTCGGGAGAAATCCAACGTTTCCATATTCGTGATGTTGCCCATTTGAAGCTTAACTATTATGCATGAGGTAAAATAGGCCTTGTAGTTCACACGTGTTTTAGTATCGATGAAAAAAAAAATCATAATTAATAATATGTGGAGTAAGTGGACCGCTGGTAACGCTGAATGTCTGGTGAACGACGTTCACTGTTTCCAGTAAATATGTGCGCGAGGCACCAGCGCGATCAAACTGCTGAAACAGAAAATACTCAATTTTTGGTCACACATAAGGCATAATTCAAAAATGCAAAGTGTTAGTAGTTTGAAAAAATCAAGAATAATAACACAGTTAATAATAATTATTGCTAAATGCTGCACCAATCTCATTTCGCTCTGCATAGGAACCTGAAGATTTTTTTTAATCCAAGATTGAACCGAAATAAAAATTAAATGAAAACATTTAGCTTTTTATCCGTATATATATATATATATATATATATATATATATATATATATATACATATATATATACACACACATATATATATATACACACACACACACATACATATATATATATATATATATATATATATATATATATATATATATATATATGTACACACATACATAGGCCTTATATTTATTTGCTGTTTAATTACAATAGTATGCATATGATCCTTTGTGTAAAGGTCTTTACATTTTTGATGAGTAGACTGTGGCCTAAGACCATCCAACGTTTTGAAATGATCTTACTGTAAATGTTTTAATATTTTTTAAAGATGTTACAATGTTATATCATAATATAATTATTGTTTTACTTCCTCCTTTTATCTCATTTTACAATAACATTTATTTCGCAATCAGTCCCTTTGCGCCACCTAGGGATGGGAACCGTTTATTTGAAATGAACCGGAACCGTGAGCAATTTCTAGGTTTCAGTTCCGAAAACGGTTCTGGTGCAACACGTGACCAAGCGCTGTGAGCAGCCTTGCGCCGGTGTTCTGAATATTCAGCGTTTCCCATAAAGCAGCGGTTCTCAATTGCAGTCCTCGCGCCCCACTGCTCTGCACATTTTGAACGTTTCTCTTGGCGCTTCAGACATTTGTTCTATTCGAACATAAGTGCCCTGCGAAGTGGACTTCACAGGATATTCAGCCATGATTCCAGTTCAAAGCGAACATAGCTATATGTTCCAATCAAAGTGCATTGAAGTGTGCAAGACGTGAATTTAAATTGTATTGATTTACAGAGGTATATGATGTCACAGTTGTCCATGTTTAAAGACGCTGCACAGCACAAATCAGTGAATGAATGTTTCGATGTGAGGTAAACTTCAACAGATTTCCCCTGCTCAGGGAGTAGGGAGCAATGAACAATTGGAACACAGTTCATGCACGGAGTTCATTTCTAAAGAGCTGATTATCTGAATCAGGTGTGTTAACAAAGAGAAACGTGCAAAATATACAGAGCAGTGGGGCGCGAGGACTGGAATTGAGAACCGCTGCCGTAAAGGATGTCATGAACCGAATAACAGACACGCCTCCCTGCCTCTTTAATTACTGAGCATATTGATTCCAATGACGCGCATTCCACAGACTCGTTGCGCTGTCCCATCTTTAATTGCCGAACACATTGTTTTGCACGACTGTATGTGCGCTCGCGCCTTCGATAACTGTGCACATCGTTTTGTCTGACTGCCACTAAGTTACATTATATTTGTCCCATATTGTCATTAATATACATACTGGCTTCAACTTGGACCACTAAATAAATAGACTGCTATTGTTATACAAGTATGAGGGTTAGATTATTTAGTTTACAGGTCATTTCAACAGGAACATTTAGGACGATTCCCAACCCTAGCGCCACCTGGCGGTAGTTTCGTGAATGATTTCAACACGCGACTGAATCGGCGGCTGTAATCCCCATTAGGTTGTCCACCTACTATATATATATATATAGATAGATAGATAGATAGATAGATAGATAGATAGATAGACTGACAGATAGAAATAGTCAGATGATAGATTGTCATATGCCTTGTAAAAATTAATAAAAATTTTTACTAAGCAACTAACGAATACCACTATTTCAGCACAGATTTTCCTTGCGCTTTGTACTTTGAACCCTGACCCCGTGAGCTCGTGCAGTACTGTTTGAAGGCTTCAGCTGTTTACTTTAATATTATTCTTTAAACACTATTTCTGTGAAATTGTGCTTTAGAATAATTATGGCAGAAATAATTATTTTATAATTATTACATCATAATTTACTTTGATTAGGCCTATAAAACCTACTGTTTTTATTTTGGTGGGGTCATTTGATTTTTAACGATGCATTCATACATTAATTATTAGTATTATTATTATAAAGCAATATTTATTGTACAATCAGCATTTATTATTTGACAGTGCTTTGCATTTGTGTTCTGGTCTGTGTCTCATTTTACTTTTTACTTTAATTTTTTGTTGTGTTTCTGCATCAATGTTGTATTGTATAGTCCTTTTATGTTCTAGGAAATTTTGTCTAATCTCCTATTACTTTACAGGTGATGGTCATATAATTAGAATATCACCAAAAAGTTGATTTTTCACTAATTACATTCAATAAGTGAAAGTTGTATATTATATTCATTCACTACGCACAGACTGATATATTTCAAATGTTTATTTCTTTTAATTTTGATGATTATAACTGACAATAAAGGAAAATCCCAAATTCAGTATCTCAGAAAATTAGAATTATTGTTAAAAGGTTCAATATTGAAGACACCTGGTGCCACACTCTAATCAGCTAATTAACTCAAAACACCTAGAAAGGCCTTATGACTCTCAGTCTAGTTCTGTAGGCTACACAATCATGGGGAAGACTGCTGACTTGACAGTTGTCCAAAAGATGACTGTGGCGGGGGGGCATGGTTTAGCGAAGTCTGCAGCGGGAGAAAGAATCAGGAGACGAGCGGTAAGTGAGTGGTTTGGGCAAAAACTATCAGCACCTGTTTCTCGTTTCAGTAATTGGCGCGGAGAGAGTATAAAACGTCAGGAGAGACAGAAGCAGTCGAGAGAGAGACGGACTGCTGACGGGAGCTGGAAACCGAAATCGGAACGAGTAAACCGGAAGTGTTGTGCGAACGCGTCTGTGTTGATATCAGAGTAAAAGTCACCATTTGGTGTTTATAAAGCTTGTTACTTTTTGAGTTAATAAATATGTCAGCAGTCCAGCCGACCCCTTTGTCCTCTTCCTTTCCTCCCACGAACTACTACACTGGTGCCGAAAACCGGGAGGAAGAAGGACCGCCGCCCCGAACAACACCAGGCCCTGCTGGACTTGAGGACCGACCAGGAGAGGTGCTTCCAAGCCATCGTCCAGGCCCAGCAGGAGGACCGCGAGAGGTTCCGGAGCTGGATCGATCGTGGGGGTTCGCGCAGAGGCCGCCGGGCCGCCGGGCCGCCCGCCGCGCCCATGCACCTGCCGTTGCACAAGATGGGGCCCCAGGACGATCCGTAGGCGTTTCTGGAGCTCTTCCAGAAGTCGGCGGAGGCGTGCGGGTGGCCCTGCGAGCAGTGGCCGGTGCACCTCATCTCCCTGCTCTCCGGCGAAGCCCAGGTGGCCGCGCACAACTTCTGGTGGCGAACCTCCTGGTATTCGACGAACTGAAGAGGGCCATCATCCAGCGGGTCGGCCGGTCGCCCGAGCAACATCGCCAGAGCTTCCGGTCTCTGGACTTGGGCGAAGCCCGTCGGCCCTTCGCGATGGCCCAACAGCTCCGGGACTCCTGCCTCAAGT